>NC_056732.1:620070794-620370794 GCF_019279795.1 Protopterus annectens | reverse complement strand
TGACAACCTGTTTGGCATTTGATATGTCCTTATGTGAGAGTCTTGACTCCAATTTTATAGTGTAGCTACATCTCTCACTCAAAGTATTTATTTGTTTCAGTAGTAAATGGTTGTCAGTATACATGAGACAATTGCTACATTGCCTCAGGATGCCCATGTTTATCAGTCTGGCCAGAGAGATGATGTGAAACTGCCTGTCCATGATAGCAGGCTCTTACTGTATATTTTATTAGAGAAGGGAATGGGATAATTTAACAGGACTGTGCTGGTAGCACTGAGACTACAAGAGGAACCTATACTTTTTGTAGGCTAAGTATGATCAATAAGGCAACACTGCTCAGTGCACAACTGAGTTGCACCTAGAGCAGCAGAAAAGCTTGGAAGGGTTTCACTGACAGTTGTTTAGGGAAACACTCAGCTTCTAGGCTTTTGTGTCTATACAGGGCACTGCTAACAGTCACGTGCCAAAGAGCAGCACCACTCAAACATGAGACTTAAATATGAGCAAAGAGAAACAAGTTTTAAGCTAACTACCAATCTGGAAAGCACACAATAAGCTATCCACCAGCAATCCCCAACTCAAACAGGTTAGATCAGCACACGTCTGCCATAAGGGTGCAGAAAAGGATCTTTTTAAATGTAGAATAGCTGGTTTAGAGCCCAAGTATAAGAATTTATTTGTTTCTTTATTCATTTATTTGTCTTTGTTTACCAGGAAAGTCTGACCGGGTAATATCCATTTTCACTGGAGACTCTGGGAGAAAAGCTCTATTTGTTTACGTTGCATTATACTAAGTTATAGTTAAACACAGAGTATTTACATATCTATTTACATTTATACACAAACAGTAGTTACATTTATACATTCTAAGGTTTTACAGAGGTGGAAGATACTAAAGAGAAAGCCCACATGCCACTTAGTGGATTGTACATTCAGCAGTTTTGTATACAAAATGTTTTGTCATTTTAGTGAGAGATCGAGTCTATTATGTATAAGGAGAGTATTTAAAGAGTATCATATGGTGAACACAAAGTCTCAGCTTTGTGATGAGCATGTGCAGGACCAGGACTGGTTAATATGCTGTTTAAGCAGTAGTTTAAAACTACTGAGTTTGCCGGAGAGTTTTATTTCTGTGGGGATACTATTCCAGAGTTTAGCAATGCATTAGGAGTATAGTGAGTATCCTGCAACATTAGTTAACTTATAAATAATATGAATTTGTTACTAAAGCTGAGGTCCCTTGCTGGACTATAGGTCATTAATAAGTTATGTAGTACAGGGCATTTTTCAGGATGATGAATGAGTTTGTGTGTTATAGTTAGTTACAAGTATGTTAGGTAATTGTGCAGTTCAAGCCAGTTTAATTGCTTTAAACTATGATGATGGTGGGTCTTATGAGGGAGATTAGTGAAACATTTAGCTATTTTATTGTAGCAGGAGGCAAGTTTCTTTCCTTTTGTATCATTTAAGTTTGTTAGGATAGGAGCGGTATATAAGAGATTTGGCAATAAGAAGGTGGTGGCTAGAGTTTTTCTTAAAGTATCTGTAAGGACTTCATTGATCCTATAAAGGGATCCAAGTTTCTGCTGTATAGATTTAATTGTGTGCAGTACATGCTGGTCATATCTGAGATTGTCATCTATTATAACACCTAAAGGTTTACTGTGAGTTACAGTTTCAATGACAGTATAATTTGCTGACTTTATGGTAAAAAATGCTTTTGATTTTGGCAAGTTTTGTGGTAAAAAGTATTAATTTAATTTTCTTGGGGTTGAGTAGGAAGTTTGATTCTTTCAACCAGGTTTCTACAGAGGAGAAAGATTTTTGGGCAAAGTCTTAGAGCTTATTTATTGTTGAGGCCGCATATATTACTGAACTAAACTAGCATTGTGAGTGGAAGTGTGGAGTTCATTAATAAACATATTAAATGGGAGAGGACTCAGGATACAGCCCTGAGGAACACCTGTAGTAACTGGTTGAAAGGATGAGTAGGTTTATTGCCATTTAATGGCTTATTGCCTTCCAGATAGGTAAGTAAGAAACAATTTATTTATTTATATATTTTATTTTACATTTGTTGACTGGGATAGTCCAACTGGATACATGTCCATTTTCAGAGGACGCCAGAGGAGAAAAGCTCCAAAGGTGTTACATATACAATCACCCAAAAGTAATGCACCCAGTAGCCATCAAGGAAAACTCCACTTTATTTGAAGTAAAAACCAGCAAAATCCATTAGTTGTTAAGCACTTTCATCATAGACAATGACTTCATCAGAACAAGGATAATTCACATGCTTGAAGAGGTCTATATATACAGTTTCCTTGGACTGAATTTTGAAAGACCAGGGAAGAAGAGATTTTGTAGCAGGCAGTTGATCCAGTACAGATGCAAATATTTAACAACTATTACTGCAGTTAGAATTAAGACTAAAGGTTAACAAGCCTTTGTGAAATAAACGTAACTGTATCGCCCCTTGACTAGTTGCTGGAGGAAAACATAAGAACAGCAGGATACAGTCACCTCACTCCTGAGAATCAGCAATAAAAATCCAAAGCAGCCAAGCAGCTCTTCGAGAGCAAATGCTCAAAAGTGCTTATCTGTGTGTTAAATAAAGTTTTAACAGGTCGTGGTGGCTCCAGTGGGTTTTCTTCTTATCCTGTATGGTATATTTTACCACTGTGGACTTTTACTTCTTCCTTGGCTGCTTTGGATTTTTATTGCTGATTCCCAGGAGTGAGGTGACTGTATTCTGATGTTCGTATGTTTTCCTCCGGCAACTAGTCAAGGGGAGATACAGTTACGTTTATTTCACAAAGGCTTGTTAACCTTTAGTCTTAATTCTATCTGCAGTAATAGTTGTTAAATATTCGCATCTGTACTGGATCAACTGCCTGCTACAAAATCTCTCCTTCCCTGGTCTTTCAAAATTCAGTCCAAGGAAACTGTATATATAGACCTCTTCAAGCATGTGAATTATCCTTGTTCTGATGAAGTCATTGTCTATGATGAAAGCGCTTAACAACTAATGGATTTTGCTGGTGTTTGATTCAAATAAAGTGGAGTTTTCCTCGATGGCTACTGGGTGCATTATTTTTGGTTACTAGTATTTTTTCTTGCATCCTGGAACTTTTTATCATTTGGTGAGTTTACATATACAATCATTACAATGTACATATAGATCAGGAGTCATCATAACATTATACAAATATAGCACATTTTCCAGTCTAGTTAAATTTATACAAATATAACACATTTTATAATCCAGTTAAATTTATACAAATATAACACATTTTATAGTCCAGTTAAATTTATACAGTCTAACAATCTTCTAAACTGGCATAACAAAGATATTTAAGTACCACTTGCAGACATAGAACTAGTACACCAGTATGCATAAAGATTTAGTCAGGCTTGGAGCAGGGGTATATCCACTGAGACTTGAAATACTCCTTGAGAGCTTTTTTAAATTGAGATAGGGTGGTATCTAGGGTAATGGTGGCAGGAAGGGAATTCCAAATTTTGCCAGCAGAGTTGGCAAACAGAGAGTCAGCAGCTGAGTTGTTGGATTTGATGGTTTGCACTAATAGTCTATTAGATGACAGGAGTGATCTGGAGTTGGAGTGGGGGTAGATGATGTTTTTCAGGGCAGGTGTATTATCTGGTTGGTTAAGTGCTTTGTAAGCCATAATGAGTTGATTATGCTGAATCTGCCTGGGAAGCTCTAGACATCCGAGATAATTTAGATTTTTACAATTATGTGTTCTGTAGGGTAAACCAGTTGCAAATCTTGCTATGTTGTTATAGCAGCTTGTGAGTTTGTTAAGATCAGTTTCATTTAGGCTGGCAAGTAGAGGGGAAGCATAGTAAAATGTAGAAAGTAGGTGGGAGCGGGCAATGGAAGTCCTAGCATATGGGGTAAGGAATGGCTTTATCTTATATAGTGAGCCCAGTTTTCTGTTAATGGTTTTGATTGTTTGGTTGACGTGCACACCAAACTTAAGAGTGTTGTCTATAAAAACTCCTATCAGTTTTGTATGGGCATCTGGAGAGATTATGGTACCGTTATTAGCCTTAATGGAGAGAGATAATGCCGTGGATCTTTATGTGTGGGTGAAAAGTAGGAGCTTTGTTTTATTAGGATTTAGAATCGTACAGCAAGCGGCAAGCCAGTTCTCTACTAGATTGAAAGTTCTCTGAGTTATTGATAGCAGCTCTGTTTGCGAGGTGCCAGTGCAGATCAATATTGAGTCGTCTGCATATTGAATGCAGATAGCTTCAGGGATGACTTTGTGGACGTCATTGATAAAAATGGAAAACAGAAGTGGTCCCAAGATAGACCTCTGTGGGACACCTAGAGTGTTGGGTAAGAGGTTTGAGAGTTTGCTCTGCCATAAGACGGATTGTTGTCTATTGTTCAGGTAGGATTCAAACCATCGAAGGGAGTGATTGCCTAGGGACATTGTTGCCGGGGTGTTGATGAGAAGATGGTGGTTAATCATGTCAAAAGGCTTGGACAGGTCCAAGAAGAGGGCTGAAGATAACTTGTTGTTGTTCCTGTTATAGTTTATAGAAGTTTAGAGAAGGTGAGGAGAACTGTGGTGGTACAATGATATGGCCTGAAGCCATGCTGGGAGTTAACCAGTAGGTTGTTTTGGGTCAGAAAGTACAGGAGTTGTTTATGGACGCATTTTTCCATTATTTTTTCCAGAGGTGATAAGATGGCTATGGGTCTATAATTGGATAACTCAGTAGAGTTACCACCTTTATGGAGGGGTATGACACGAGATATTTTCCAGATAAAAGAGACTGAGGCTTCTGATATGGACTGGTTTATTAGAATGGAAACAGGGTATGCTATGGTATCAGCAGCTTTTTACAAATATTCAGCTGGGAGAAGGTCTGCAGCTAGGGTAGTAGGTTTTAATTTTTTGAGTAGTGAACGAATGAAAGATGTAGAGACTGGTTGGAAGCTAAAGGAGGGCTGGAAGCTGGGAGTGCTATCCAGTGGGTTTGAGGAGTTAAGGGTATTTGGCTAGCAAGGGCTTGGATGGTTTCAGTAAAGAAATTAAAGGTGTTAGCAACATCCGCTGGTAGTTTATCAGTAGAGGCTGATGGAGGTGGAGTGGTGATTTGACCTGGGTGCAGTAATTTATTTATCCCTGCCCAGAATTTTGGGGGGTTATTTTGGTTCTCTTGTTGGAGATGGAGGTAGTAGTTTTTTTTTTTATCTAATAGAATAGCTCGTTTTGTCTCATTTCTTAGTTGACTAAATTTGGTTTGGTTTATAGGGTCTTTTGTAGCATGCCATGTTGCCCATGCCTTATTTCTGACTATGATTTTTGTTTTTGTTTCTTTAGAGAGCCACAGGGCAGCTTTTGTTTTTACCCTTGTGGAACGAGCGGGAGCATGAGAATCGAAGATGGTGAGGAATTTCTTGTTAAAGTGGGAGACAGCTTTGTCTAGGAGCAAGTGCTTTAGGGCAGCGCAGTTTCATGCTTTAAGTTCGTCCTGAAACTTACAATTGAAGCTTTTACTATTTCTTATTGTTCTGTAGGTGGGCTGTTGAGAGTAATTAGATTTGTGCTTACAGATAAAGGTAAAAAAGTGGTCACTGAGATCATCAGGGATGGCCCCCGAAGAATACATTTGGGGGTGGCTATTGATTAGTATCCAAGCCAGTATACTATCTTTTTGGTTAAGTTTCGCTATCCTGGTGGGGGTGAATATAACCTGTGTAAATCCATACAGGTTTACATGGGTGGTATGAGATTGAGAGGAGCAAGTGTTCCAGTTGATGTTAAAGTCTCCTAGTACAATGGTTTCTTGTGGATAGTTACTAGCTAACCATTGGAGGATGTCTTCTAGGGAATTGGTATTATTCCCTGGTGGGATATACACACAGACTATATTTATGCTTTTGTTGTTAATTTGGAGTTTGGTAGCAATTATTTCTGCCTTGATCTGGGGTGGTTGACCACACAAACTATCTACAACAGCTCAACACCTAACAGATACAATGAAATACAGTGCAACTAACTACTTAAAGCAGCAGACAGACAGTACAGCTTTCTTTTCTTTTTATTTTTAAACTGCTAAAGTACAGTCACAGTATATAAGAGAAGTGCAAAAAAATACTTAGAGCCCTTTCGTGTGCTTCCAGCTCAGATAGACCAGGTAAACACATAAGGCCACTAGATGAATATTCCCAGTCCTCCTAATATAAAAGCACAATAAAGGAATGTCTGGCATGAAATGCTACCACAAACAAACTTAAAGATACAGATACAGTAGTGTACTTTAAACAGCTTATAAAAATGTGATTATTCAATAAAAGTACTTCACTTTGTAAAAATGAGCCAAGATCCACTCAATTGTACAGAATTTATAAAGGCACTAAAAATGAGATAAGCTGCTGAATAAGCCCTCCAGCCAGTAAAATTACATGCAGGAATCTCAAGTGTTTCCCCAACCTAAATTTTCGCTTATGCAGGCTTGAAATCTTTTCAGAAAAATCAAAGACCTAGAAATTCATTGTGTATTTAAGTGTCACTCAGTAAACAATGTAACCAATGAAAAAAACATGAAATGTGCATCCTAGATAATGTAAGTGTCTATCTCTCAAATAAAACAAAAACAGCAGGTCAAACAGATGTCTTAAAACAGAAAACAGAGTGGAGCAGGTAAAACAGAAAGCAACTGTATCACTCACAGACAAAATATATATATAGGTTTACTTTCCTCACCTATCATGGAATCACCAGCAGTGCTTTAATTTATGCAGGCTTGAAACATTTTCAAAAAAGACTAAGACTCAGAAATTCACTGTGTATTTAAGTATCACTCAAGAAACAGATTAATCAATGAAAAAAACATGTGAAATGTGCAGCCTAGAAAGTATTTATCTTTCAAGTAGAACAAAAACACCAGGCCAAGCAGATTTTTTAAAGGAAAACTCTACCGTCTCCTACAGTTTAACTTAATCCTTAGGGTTCTTCTCTCACTACAATATGGTTCCAGTATTGTGTAGTTACCAGAAACCTGTTTGTACTTTTTAAAATGTTCATTTCCTTGCCTTGGAATTAAAGGAAGGGAAAGCTGGCCTACATTTTTTTAAGCTTACCGTCTCACATATTTTGTAGAGGAATTTGTCTCCAGCTGCATGACATACCATAAACACAGATAAATCTATAGAACTTAACACTCCCCTTTCATAGAAAAACAAAGAAATTAGATCAGTAAGGGTTTTTCATGGCAGTTGTCACCTCTTCTGACAAATTTACATAAGCAGTATCACAGTATTGGAATGCTAAGTTTTAAATGTTGGTTGTTTATAAGGGTTCCTATCGCAAAATCAAATGTTAAGAATGCCGAATGCCAGAAGGACGGACTTGGTAGTTCGAAAGGTGAGAATGTCGAAGCCGTGGAAACCCAAATTCATTCCCAGGGAAAGAATTCTATTGGCCATTTCTGAGGCTTTGGCATTTTCAGACCGGGTGAAGGTAAGTGCACAAACAGATAGTGACAGACTTTAGGGTTAGGGCGCGGATCAGGTAAGTGTGCGATAGTGACAGACTTTTGGGTTAGGGTGCGGGTCAGGTAAGTGTGCGATAGTGACGGACTGTAGGGTTAGGGCACAGATCAGGTAAGTGTGCGATAGTGATGGACTTTAGGGTTAGGGCTGGGTTAAGGATACTGCATAGATAGTGGTGTATGTTAGGTTTAGTGTAGGTTTTATAGGTGTTTGGTGTGATTGTGTTATGTGTGTGTTTTTCGGAACAGCAAATTTTTTTCCCTGGGAAAAAAATTTGCTGTTTTGAAGTTTCGATGTTATCCGAATTCGATCTTCCAAGTTCAAACTTATGGTGTTTGACATTTTGGAAGTTCGATTTTGTGATATAGACCCATTTATAATAGTTTGTATGTTAATATAACTTAAATGTAGCACATTTTTTAAGCTTAACTTCTCACATACTTTGTAGAGAAAATTTGTCTCCATCTGCATGACATACCATAAACACAGATACATCTGTAGAACTTAACACTCCCCTTTCATAGAAAAACAAAGCAATTAGATCAGTCAGGGTTTTTCAAGGCAGTTATCACCACTTCTGACAAATTTACATAAGCAGTATCACAGTATTGGAATGCTAAGCTTTAAAGGTTGGTTATTTATAATAGTTTGTATGTTAAGATAACTTAAATGTAGTATCAAGCATTTCTGTGACATTTTGAGAAAAGACAGAAAATATTTTTTCTTGTAAAGTATCAACACATTTTTCATTTCCAAGCCCCCCCCCCCCCCCAGACACCCACACAGAGGACAGAGCTACACAAAGTGAGACAGGTGGCAACCCTATCAACTAGATGCAGTGATACTGTTCATAAAAATGTATTTTATTCCAGAGGGTGATGCATATCTGGTACACACAGATCCATCATAAGAGATTCCCACTGAATCTGAATCTTTTTTTTTACAGTGGTAGAGTGCATGAGCATTTTCTAGTCAGCAAAGGAAATGTGACCATTGATGGCAACCATAATATACTTTGGCATACATTTAATATGTGCTCTTGCATTAAAAAACATTAAGAAAAAGAAATCAGAAGTACTTCACTGTGTTCAAATGCACATCTATATGTGTGTGTGTGTGTGTGTGTGTGTGTGTGTGTGTGTGTGTGTGTGTATATATATATATATATATATATATATATATATATATATATATATGGGTCTACTACTTTACAACTAATTGTCACTTAACCAAAAACGAAAAGTAGAGCCCCACTTCAGCAAAAGTGCACTTCAACAAAAGTGCACTTAGGCACCTGATCGCCCACAAATAAAAAAAATAACAAAAACATGCTTTTGCATGAGGGACAGCCCCCTGCACCCACCTCCCTACTTAAATATACCAACTCTGCAATCACACTACAGCGAGGAAAAGGGAATATTCTCATTCCGTGCTGTATTGTGATCTCCATAGTCAGTTTTCAAAGTTTCAGTACTTCAAACAGTGGGTTCATACAAGTGAAGTTCAAAGTACTGAAACTTCGACCAAAAACAGTAGACCCATATATATATATATATATATATATATATATATATATATATATATATATATGTATATATATATATATATATATATATATATATATATATATATATATATATATAGTTATATATATATATATATATATATATATATATATATATATATATATACACACACACACATACATACATATGGTTTACATTCATTTTGCAGGATTGCAGTACATTGTATTTTATTTGACCAAATGCAATTACTAGACTGATTGAAATGTTGTGCCATGTATTACTGAATTAATGTGAACAAGCAGAGCCTGCCATTTGTGCATGTAAAATCGACATTATCAAATCTGCCACTGAAGCTTTCGAATGGGGATCGCAGTATGGTGGGGATCACAGTATGGTGAGGATCAGGAAATCTACCCTTTTATTCACTGTAGTACGATCTGGGAGTTCATAAATATAATTTGTGGATGGTGTCAGGAGTGCAGCCCCCCACACATTTGGATCCAGGGGAGTTTGACCCCCTTCAATAACATACAAGCAGGTAAAATATTTGTGTTTGTTTAGACCCTTTCACAATTGGTAGTTTTGTTCTGTGTGCAAATGTTACAATAAAAAAAAAAAAAAAAAAAAAAAACGAAAAAATGCAAATGTCAACCTGGTTCCTTTTATTCAACATCTCTACCACTCATCTATCTATAATTCGACTATTACCTCCAATGTTTTTCTACATAACTGTTCTGTGAGTTAGTTAAATGAATATATATGTATATATTTATGGGTCTGCTTCACATGACTGAAATTTCAATTGACTGACTTTCATTTGACCGAGACCAAAATAACTAATTTTCAAAATTCTGAAAACTCACTTGACTGAAACTCATAATACTGAAACCTTACAATGCTAAATTTTGATATACTAACTTGTAAACCATACAGATGCACACTTCAGCACCAATGACTAACTCTTTTCAGAACTTAAAAACTACTTACATACCATCTTAACAGAAACCAGACACCCCCCACACCCCCCTATGTGGGGGTCTATGCTCCCCAAACACACCCCTAGCTATATGTACTAACTCCAGGATCGCACCACAGTCGGTTCAAGGGCATATATCCTTTACTTACCTTACAGTAGACTACACGTTGCCACTACTGCTGTGAACACACAAAACATCCGTCATATTACTTGATATACTTCCCATAAAAATGTAAACAGACATACCCACATTTAGAAACATTACAACACACTACTTTCTACATGAGTATTGGTATTCTGACAATTAGCACTATAAGTTACAGTAATTCTTTTTATCATAAGCAACTCACTGAAGAAGGGAAACCCACATCATGTCAATGGCTTGCAATTTGGTATAATGAGATTCAGTCAAATGAGTTTTCAGTATTTTGAAAATTCGGTATTATGGTCTCGGTCAACTGAAATTCAGCCAAATGAAATTTCTGTCATATGAAGTAGACCCATATTTATATATATATATATATATATATATATATATATATATATATATATATATATATATACACACACACACACACACACACACACACACACACACACACACACACACACACCGAGAGAGTGTGTGTGTGTGTGTGTGTGTGTGTGTGTGTGTGTGTGTGTGTGTGTGTGTGTGTGTGTGTGTGTGTGTGTGTGTGTGTGTGTGTGTGTGTGTGCGCGTGTGTGTGTGTGTGTGTATACATATATATAGATTTACTGATAGATAGACAGATAGATAGATATAGATAGATATATAGATTAGACGTATAGATAGATTATATATATATATATATATATATATATATATATATATATATATATATATAAAGTACACATGTGTAGCAAACATCTTACATGTATGTATAAAAAACATATAAGTGTGTATGTGTGTGTGTGTGTGTGTGTGTGTGTGTGTGTGTGTGTGTGTGTGTGTGTGTGTGTGTAACAGAGAAATAGATTATATGCCTGTGTGTGTACTTCATGTCCTTTAAATAAAAACAAATAAAAATGGAAATTTTGTGCAATTGTATATGTATCTACACATAAATACACATACACACAGATATATATATCTATATCTATTTATCTATATACACATAGATATAGATAGATAGATATCTGTGTATGTGGATAAAAATCCATACTATATCTGGGATGAACAACAGTGAGAATACATCTAGTGAGAAATATGCAATAGATATTTTTGTAAGTGGTCACACATGCACTGACATATGCATGTGCATGTATGTATGTATGTATGCACATAACACACACTTATACAGATGCACAAAAATATATACACACAGACTGGGCATGTGCATGCATGTGTGTACTATTTAATTGTCATCATCCTATTCAACCTCTTTTTTCTGACTTTCTGCATGACCCAAATCTTTTTTACCATACTAGTAATTAGGCTCAACTGCAATGGTTGTTCCATTCCAAAATTTGTAGGTTTAGTATGTTTTCATGCTATCTTGCGGCACAAAAGTGATGCAAATATAATTAGCTTCCACTCATTTATTTTGTAAAGTCATAAAACATTCACTTGCTGATTCCTAGTCATTTAGAAAACAGTAAAAAAGCACAAAAGCACCTATCTGCCAAAGAACTTTAAGTAACAGCGTAAAACAAAACAACAAAACTTAAATGTTCACCGCAACGTTTAATGGCCATACAGATCATACAAAGCTTTTGAGTAAAACTCTTTCTCAATGTATAAAATCATCAGCAAAACATGCCATTTTTAAAAAACTATTCAACCAATCCACTCACATAGTCAATTAACTTAATTAACTAAATTAAAGTGCCCTATCTCTTAGATACATAACCATTGAATATATGCAATAAATATATAGAAAATGATTTCTTCTTCTTTTGGCTTTTCCCGGTTAGGGGTCGCCACAGTGGATCACCTGTCTGCTCATGATTGGCAGTGGAGTTTTATGGTGTCAAGTTGCCAGTCCAATGCCCAGCCTTCCACAGAAGGCACTCATATGCACACACTCACACCTAGGGCCAATTTAGAGTGTCCAATCCACCTATAGCATGTCTTTGGGAGGAAACCGGAGTACCTGAAGGAAACCCATGCGACCACAGGGAGGACATGCAAACTCTGCCCAGAAGGCACCCCAGCCAAGGACTGAACTGGAGAACCACTTGTTGTGAGGCAGCAATGCTAACCGCTGCACCACCGCAGCCGCCCTAATAAATATATCGAAAATAATACATATAAAATATTTACACATACCTAAAATATATTAACTAAGAAAACCTAAACCAATTCATGTCTTTCTATTAAAACAGCTTTAATACTAGTGACAGAATTAAGTCCTGGGTGATAGTCTGCTCGAAAAAAATTAATCCACTTATACTCCATTAGTTCAGTTCTATTCACAAAGTCACCACCTTTAGGATTCTGATAAATTACTTGTAAAATTCTAAACTTAAATTTGTGTGTTAAATCATGTGCATAGTAATGCTACTAGTATTAACCTTGTTATTATCCTTGCCAATGATTTCTGAGTCATGGCTGAAAAGGGTCCTGAGACCAGCTTACTTTCCTGGTTACCAAAGTATAAATAAATACAAAATAGAAAAAAAGCAGGGTGAAAATGATGGAAATAATTTATGAACTAGTAAAGCGCATTTTAATTCTGCATCATTCATGAAAGAGAACAAAAACATTCCCACTGAAGACATTGCAAAGTAGCAGACAAATGTACTTTGGAGTCCTTTTGAGTACTACTTGTCACCTGTACATGATACATCTAGGATCATTTACTGCAGTTAGAGTTTTCACACCTCAGCATGAGACTGTGGGAGAAGGTCTGTCAGTTCTTTTAGAACTACAAAATAGTCCCTTTACAAAAACATGCAATTTACCCACTTTGTTTTTCTGGAAGTGACTAGCTGCTATTTATAGCATACAACAAGCTGTGACAGATACATAAATGAGGCTCAGTCAGGAAAACATAGAAGTAGCTCTGTTACAGAAGGTGTGTTAGATGTGCTTTAAAGTCCTGTCATTCTATCTTAATGGCATGAGAAAACAACACCACTTCCTTATGTCCAGCATGACTCATGTAAAGAGAACTTGAAATATATTCTGGGAAGAAGGAATGAAAGCAAAAAAAAAAAATTACCAAGACATGCCCCATCATCCACCATTTTATTGGAAATACATTAAATTTGTAAAAGAAGCACTTGGAGTGATTTTGAGGCATTAAAGTTGTTCAGGAATCAAAGATACAATGAAAAAGACATGCTTTTTGAGTTCTATGGTAGAGATTTCCTTTAAAACAGAAAATAAAATGGAGCAGGCAAAATTGAAAGCAGCTTTATTACTGACAGACAAAAAATATAGGTGTATTTCCTCACCCAGCAGGGAATCACCAGCAGTGCTTTAGTTTATGCAGGCTTGAAATCTTTTCAGAAAAAAGGACAAAGACCCTGAAATTCACTGTGTATTTAAGTATCACTCAAGAAACAATTTAACCAATGGAAAAAAACATGTGAAATGTGCAGCCTAGATAATTTAAGTGTCTGTGTCTCACAGAACTAAAACACCAGGCAAGCAGATTTCTTAAATCAGAAATGAAAATAGAGCCGGTAAAACAGAAAGCAGCTCTATCACTCACAGACAAAAAATATATAGGTTTACTTTCCTCACCCAGCAGGGAATCACAAACAGTGCTTTAGTTTATACAGGTATGAAATATTTTCAGAAAAAGACATATATGCAGAGAACAGGCAAATGTACAGCTTCTACAGGATTGTAAGTTAAATGCAGGGACTCTTGAAAGAGATGTATAGAGAACGCAAGCAAACTGTGTAAAAGTAGGAAGCAAGATGGATTTGCAATCTTATTATGGTAAGGTCAGATCACAAAATGGTCTCCTTTGAAGTAAAAATAAAACCTGAACCCACAGCTAAACCTGGAGTATTCAGGAACTATTCTAAGGCTAATCTCCCGCTATTACGTGAGAACCTTCAAAATGTCAAGCCCCCATTAAACCCTGAGAACCCTGATGCCTATGCAGAACTGTTCACAGAAACCCTGTGCAAGCATGTTAATAGCTGTATAAAGGCATCTGTACCAACCAGAAAGAAGTATAGAACCAAATGAAAAAAATAAGCTACTCTGGTGGAATCATAAAATTAATAGGCTGTATAACAGGAGGAAAAAATCATGGCAAAAATTAGGATGTGCAGCAGCCAGCAGGATAAAAGCACTCTCATCAAACTAAACAAACAACTCAGAGGACAAATAAAGTCTACCAAAAGCACATTTGAGGTAAGTTTATCCTCCTAGGTCAAGGACAACCACAAAGCATTTTTTAGCTATGTCTGCAACCTCAAAGGCAATACACAGTTGTGTGCAGAGCTCATTGTAAATGGAGCTATACTGAGCCAGAAGATATAGCAAACCTCCTGGTTGATAAATTGAGCTCCAACTTTACCCCTCTCTCCCCCTCAACCTTCCCTCAGGAAATATCATCAAATATAACTTCCCCTGCTATCACTAGGAAACAGGTCCTTGATGCTCTCTCAAAGACCAAGGACACTGCATAAATGAGCCCAGACAATATCCCATGATGTCTTCTAAATAGCACGCAACATCATTTATCAGGGCCTCTGGAATTACTGTTTAACTGTAGCCTCCAAACAGGCTACATGCCTCATGAATGGAGAAAGGCAACAGTCATCCCTCTGCACAATGGTGGGCCATCTGCAGACCCTGGAAACTACAGACCCATAAGCCTCAGCAGTCTTATATGTAAAGCCATGGAAAGAATTATCATGGAGATGATCAACAGAGATATAGTAAACCTACAGACACTGGACCCAACCCAGTTTGGTTTTGTTAAGGGCAGATCATGCTTACTCAACCTGATGGACTTCTTTGAGAAGGTCACCAAAGCAATGGATGAGGGCAGAATCATTCACACTGCCTACCTTGACCTGACCAACACATTTAACACAATATCCCACTTCAAGCATTGTTGACAAACTCAAGATGTTAGGTACAAACCCTTATGTCACCCGGTGGATAGCCAACAGACAGGACCCAGGAAGATAGAATTGGTGAGTCCACCTTTGTAAGGAGGCCAGTCATAATTGGATTCCCTCAGGTATCAGTCCTGAGACCACTTCTTTTTGGCATTTACTTCTCTGAAGTAAATGGGCAATATCAATGGCCTTTGGCTGACTAAATTTACAGATGATTGCAAATTAAGAGCGGTCATTGAATACTACACCGACACATACATTCTGAAGGGCTGTCACAGACAAACAACTGATATCAGAGCCATGGACTAAAACTAAATGCCAAGAAATACATGCTAGTATCCTTCATGAATTCATCCACCCCTGGTAACTATCATATTGAAACACACCCCTTAGAGCTGACCCAGTAGTTATGGGCACACATATGCAGTAATCTAGCCTTTGACCATCACGTGTCTACAGTAGTGAGGAAATCATTCTATCATGTGCAACTTATAAATAAAGGTATGGCATCTAGATCTAAGGAAGTCATTGTTCCACTGTATTCCATATTCATCAGGCTATCGAGTGCAAATCCCCCTTTGGTCTGTACCTAACCAGGCATATCCAACAATTGGAATGTCCACAGAAGTTCCTCACTAAAAGAATATGGGGCATAAATAACATATCCTATGCAGACCACCTCAACGCCCTATCCCAGTATTTATATATATATATATATATATATATATATATATATATATATATATATATATATATATCTGTTGGATGGAGAGATAGGTATGTATCCCAGAGACTACCTCATTTCTAGAACAGGCTACCCATCCATGGGAAGCAGAGTTCCTCCCTAACCCAATTCAAGTGTAACTTGGACAACTGGATGGGGAACAGGAAATGCATCCCTGGTTTTGGTACCTATGTCTCTAATGGACACAGGCAGCCTGCAAATGGTTCATCTCCCAGGCCCCTGCTTGTAAATCTTTCAACTCAAAGCCCCTGCTCACACTTTTCAAGGGTACCAGAACTTGTCAGAGATTTGGGATGCATGGCTAGGCATAAAAAGGTCCTTATGGTTGTTAGCCTAGTAAACACCTATGAACCTATATGAACCTATTGAGGGTAACTGGAATACTGTCTGTAACAAATATAATATACCAAGTGGACTAAGGAGACTGGTTGCCTAGAAAGAAGAGCATTTTGGGGAAAATATATTAGATCATTTGGACTTCATGATGTTAAGGAATTGAAAGAGGGGCAGAGAATATTTACACATTTCTTAGGGAAATACAAGACTTGGGTGCGACGACACAGATACTATATCTTGAAGGAAATACCCATTTCATAGAAATACATGACAAACACACAATAACTCTGTCAGATCATGCTCCAACATAAATTAAACTAAGTGCTAAATTAAGGGTCCATCTGGAAATCCATTGACATTTTCCTACATATTTCAAAAAATTAAAAGACTCAGTGAGATATGTCAGAAACATACAGGAGACTTGGCAGATGAGTGGGAGAAAAATAAGTTAAGATTAAAACCCATGCAATGGCAAAAATAAAGAGATATGAAAGTAATTGTATTTAAATGCAAACACAGAAATAGAACAGTTGCAGGATCAGAAGACACAGTGATTGAAATAGAACAGCTAAATAAAAAGTTAAGAAAAGCAAAAGTAGATATGCAGAACTATTCAAAAAGTGTTAATGAACATAGAATTCAGGTACTAAATGTGTTTTGATAACAATCCTAGTACTACAAAACATGTAGCTGAAAGTCTAAGACAGCAAATGATAGAGAGATTAATAATAAAAATTAAAGATCAGGAAAATGGGAAAAGGGAGTCATACCTGCACAGAATCTTTGATATCCTGATTAGGTACTATAAGAATTTGTACCAAAAAGACATGCAAGTTGATAGTAGAGAACAGGAGATTGTATGATATCTGGTCAACTTAAACCTCCCTTACGTAGAAGAGATGGATAAACAGGCATTGTTAATGAAAATAATCGTAGAAGAAAGAAAGCTAACAATAAGACTACAAAGTATGGGAAAAGAATCTGGACCTGGATGGAATACCAATACTGGTCTGGAAAGGAAAGGAACATCAGATATCTAAAATCTGGGAATGCTATTTTATAACTTAATGCAGGAGGAAGGATACCTGCATCCTGGCAAAGAGCAGTAATGGTAGTGATACCTAAAGATGGCAATGATCCAACATACATATTTATGATCATACAGACCAATCTCAGTTTTAGATCATGATTATAAAATCTTCATGACAATTTTAGCAAAAAGATGTAATGCCAGATCAGTCATGCTTCATAACTGAAGATAGACTTTTGACAACATTAATAGAACCTTGATGATACAATGGGATACAGAATGAACAAACACACTGGTAATGATAGGACTTGATGCTGAAAAAGCATTTGACAGGGTCAGCTGGAAATTCTAAGAAATAAAACAATGGATGCCTTCAGTCTCCCTAAACAATGGATTAGTTTAATCTTAAGAATCTATGCAGATTTTGGTGCCAGCTTAAAATGTGGGGGCAGGCTGTCACAGATATTTAAATTATCTTGGGGCATAAGGCGAGGTTGTTCCCTTTCTCCCCTGTTATTTGCCCTATACATAGAACCCCTAGCTGTAGATAATAGAAAGGTTGATATTACAAGATAAAAATGGAAAGACTCAAATGAAAAACAGTAGTGTTTGTAAATAGTTCTTTTGTATGTACCTGACCCTGGTAAGGGCATAGAATCTATCATACAGATACTGATCAGAGAGTTATAAAGCAAATTAATCAAAACCAAAAGAAATGGCTATAAAGTATGTGCTGTCACATGATTTGGTCCAGATATTTCCCTTTGTGTGGGACATAGCAGCACACAGTGCTTGGCTAGCTGGTTAAATCCAAACATGGAGCAGGCTTTGAAATAAAACAGTCCAGAAAATAATATTAAAATGAATGCAATGGAAGATGATGATAATCGAAAAAGGCAACAAGTTATGGCCATAAAATGATTATTATGCCCTTAATACTATATGTAGGACAGGCATACTTCTACCCCCCCCCCCCCCCGCCAAAAAAATGTTATGAAGTAAGAAAACATAAAAGCATTTTTCTGGAACAATAAAAAGGAAAAATACAATGGGAAAATTTGGTACTCACAGAGGAGCAAGAGCAATAGGGATGCTGGATTTGAAGGAATATTTTACGACTACCCAGCTTAAGCTATTACAATTGAAGCAAATTATGTCATTCCAGACTAAATGGAAGAACATGCTGCTACCCCAGGACTATATAATTAATACCCAAGGTAGGTAGGAGTATGGAAAATTCTAGAAATATCCAAGGTTACACAAAACAATACCTCAATCAAACTGTCATACAAATAATGTCTAAGAAGGAGCTTAGAAAGTGGGGGAAGTTGATATCCTTAATGGTGCACTATAAAGGGGAGCAGTAAAGGATCAAAGAAAATAGAGGCAAGAATATGGGGCTCCAAAACTAAAAAGTGCATGAATATTGGGAACTGTTGTTTAAAGGAGACAAAGCAGTGCTATGGCATGAAGCCAGATGTACATTTAATTTAACACCAGGCGGTAGCATAGCAAAGTTGGGAGGGTGGCCTAATGGTTAAGGTGTTTGCCTTACAAACACAAGGTACAGGGTTTGGATTTCACAGGAGATAATTGACTGGGCTTAAAATGGTTTGCAAGGGCAGTTAGCTTAGTACTAACCTATGAACCTATGAAATGCAGGTGTGGTAATGATAGCAACAGACTTTCTGCAGTTGCAAAGGCAACATGTGAGACTAGTGATGGTTAACTACATAAATGAATCCAGAAGAGAATTACCATTTAGACAGATAATCCTATATATAAATATAAAGGTTTAATTGAGTTACATGCACAACAGGGAGAGAAAACTAGACTAGAATGGAATAGGAGGTTACACATTCAGCTCTCCATAAAGGACTAGAAGGAGATATTTAAGGCTCCAAAAATAAGCTACAAAATCTAGAAAGTTCAGAATACTTGCATGGGAGTACATCTGTCAGTATTTTTACAAGCCAGAGATGTTCCAAAAAATTGTATCACAGGCAGATGGTAGATGTTAGAGAAAAGAGAACATGGAAATATGTATTTTTGAATTACCAGGACCTACAGCAATACAAAGGGTATACAGAAAAAAATAACTCAATTTGTAGGGAAGGAATATGCATTAACTTAAAGAAATGATGATGTTAAACATGGTGGAGAAAGTACAACCGGGGTACGTGACAGCCTTGATATCTTTGATGTTAATAGTGGCAAAGAAGGTCATCACAAAAAAAATGGAAAACAGAGGAAGAACCTATCATAGCAGAACTGAATAAAATTATGAAAGAAATTAAAGATATGATTAAAACAAAACAATAAACAAGTACATTTGTGACCAAAAACGGGAACTGTGCCAGGAGACATTATAGTAAAACATGCCTGAAAAGGAGAAAAAAAATAAACCCTTGGTTGAGATTGTTATGATAGAACCTGAATTGCCTCTAGGAGTGAAAATGTAAGTCTTTGAGGTCTATCTGTAAATAGTTTCAGTTGTTTTTTTGTTTTGGTGGAGATAATGAGGTAAGTTATATGTTTTAAGTTCTGTTAGCAGTCCAAATATTTTTAAATTATGGACGGTGTCTATTTTTTCAAAGGCTGACCTATAAAACTCCTTTCTTCAAGCTTTCTCAGAAAAGAATGACTAATCATTGTAAACACTGCCTATCTGAATAAAGGGCATAGTTTTGCAGACAGCACACTCTGTAAAATATGAAAAAGCGTTACTGGATTGTGACTGAGGCTCTGACACGTGATTTTATCTGAATTTCTTTAAAAATGTCTGTTGATTGAAGTTCTTACATTGCACTGAAGAAGGGTCCAACCCAAAAGGATTGCTGCATATTAAAGGTTTGGTTGCATTTCCAGCTCCATTTTTGTTGTTTTTACTGGTAAAGTTGTAAGGGAATTTTGGTTTACTACAACCTTGGTCCATTTTTTGTTAACTCTTGTAAACAAACAACACATAAAAAAAGATATTTCTACAGTTCTTTCTCCACTGAGGAAATAACTCCCAACACCCGAATGTCTGAAATATCTACCTACCTGAGCATGAAGCAAGAGAGGTATTCCCCCAAAACTGACCCAGTTAGTAACACTTCCTTAAGACATTTTCCGAGTTCCAAAAGGCAAAACTCCTGACCTGGATGATATTAATTCTGAGATTAGGAGAAAAACTGACCCCTGTTTTAAGTTACCACATCCAAATATGCAGCCTAAATGGAGGCATTCTGCATTCATTAGACCTGATTAGTCTGCCCTTTTAAATGCCTGAATGCCCTACCTTCTCTGTCCTTACCTCCCCCCTGTCTCTTCTTCAGTGTGTACCATATCCTCTTAAATGTGACTGTTGATTCCCTCCTCCTTTCCAGAAGTCCATTGCAAGACTCTATGCAGTGGAAGCATTACCCTTTGCCTTTGAAACCCGTCTCCTTGAGTACATACCCTGTCACTGTGTCCCAGGTGGTCCAGTCCAAGTGTAGTCAACATCCCCAAATCCTTTTTTACTCCTGCATCATAAACCCCACTCCTGCCAGCTGTTGTAGCTGAAGTGCACTACTATGCATTTGTTTCTACTGAACCTCCTACCTTGTTCAGCCTTTCCAAATACTTCGCTAGACTTCTTTCCCCATCCTCTGCTACTGTATCTATCAGAAACAAAGGATGTTGAATATGTTCTCTTTTCCCTCAAAGATGTCTGAGATAAACACATAGAAGAGTACTGCCTCGAGGAATACCTCTTCAGTATTCCACTAGTTTCTTTCCCAATTCCTGACCTTGTTCCTGTCACCATAACCTCTTGTGCTCTACTTCTTAACCATGCAGCTAACCACTTTTCTAATCAACCTCCTATGTGGGACTTAATCAATTGTCTTGCTGCCATCCAGGTAGACTTCATCTACTGGAGTGCCCTTCTCAACATCACCTATAAAAAATTCATGAAACTAGATCAGGTTTGACTGACAGCTCCTTCTGGCCATAAACCCATTTTGGTTGATGTTCTAGGGATTGTTGGCCCTTAGAAGTAATACCAGCCTTCCTATCAGTATTCTCTATCTGACTTTTCCCTGTGACTATTATTAAGAAACAAGTCACTAGCTGAATTTTTTTTCTGCTCCCACAATTGGGGCAGTTTATTGGAACTCCTTTCCTCCTTCTGTTCTGTTTCAAGAAGGTGGAGACATTTAAGAAATCGTGACATTCGAGTTATTTGTTCAGTAGAGACAGAATGGTAGAAATGTTTTATTTATGGCTTCTTGGTTTACAGCACTAAATTTGCTGATTTCCCAACCTCTGACACTTCTGCACTTCTAGTGAACTGCTGAAGATCTTTGTTAAGGAGACTTCCAGTAAACTAGTCAGATTTTTTTTTCTATGCAGGACCTAACCCAGAAGGCTCTAATACCTACATTCTATTGACCTGGTCATTACTGGAAGCCAGGCATTCCCAGGTAATGGGATAACCCTATATCTCTTTTGTTCTTTCTAGGGAATCCCAACTGACCCTCCTTTTCCTGGTGAGACTTAAAGTGGGCTAGCCTACACTCTTGGTCTGGAAGCAACCCATCCCACCACCTCCACTTGGCAGCTCTTCCAAGCTTTGTTATTACTGCCTCCAAATGAGAAGCACACTGCTACATGCTGAGATCCTCCCCTTGGAGTTTTAATGTGAATGCACCCACTCACTCACTCCTGTCCTCCCTACCAGCTCCTACAGTGACTCGAGCTGCTAACTGAAACTGGGTCAGCTACACCATAATCAGTGCTTCATCACTCTGCACCAAGGAGCTGCCACACATACACACTGTTCAGATTTCTGAGGAATCTGGGAGGCAAGCCATCATCAACTCTGCACTTTATCCTCCCAAACGGCAATCACTTCCCTTTCAAATTCCTCTCTGTCTTACTATCTATCCACTGTTTGATTCTGCATAGCCTTCCACACAGCATGGTACCCTCCCCTTGCTCTCCTTTGTGAAGCCTGAAACAAAGCAATCTTTCAATACTTCTACTATTTCCTCAGTCTTCTGTGATTTCCTTTCACCCTTTGCTCAGCCTGGCCAGTTCTGCCCCTTCCTTCCTTCTTTCTGCTCTGCACCTAAAATGTCATTACTTCCTATTTTGGTTGTTTCTGCTAACTCCCTTTTACTTTTTCATTTGTTTCTTTTTGGTTTCCTTACCATATTTGTTTGCTGTAGTTTCCTAGTTTCCTTGTATTGTGCATTCTCTAACTCCCTTTCCCATATTTTCTCCCTCTTGAAGACTTTATCTTTTGTCCTAATTGCTAGACTCACATTACTATGCAGCCACAATGGTCTTCTTCTCTTTTTGGGTCTTTTTTTCTCTTCTTCATAACCTTGTCCATAGCCCTGAGTACCCCATTACTGAGCCATTTTCATAGCTTGCATATTCCTTTAGTTAGATTTCAGTCTCCTAACTCTCCCCTGACCTTCTCTAGCATAGCTAGATACTATAAAATACTAGAAAGATGCATACATTCTCAGGTCTCAGACTACCTCTGTTAAATAAAATTAAGTATTCAATACACAGGAGGTTCAGATTCAAAAGTTTACTAGTGTACACCAGGAGGCAAAAAACCATACAAGTACAGAATTTTGTCTAACATGATACAGGAAGTTCACAAGTTTATATAGGTTTAACATTCAAGTTGTTCCCACCTTACTGACGTTACAAGTCACAGGGCATTTACATCACTTTAGCTTACAGGCCTTTATTCATGCAACAGCTGCAGTTGTATATTTATCAAAAACATTCTTTTGATAATAATACAACCTTGCTGTTTCATCCGGTCAGGCACAATATCTTTCTGTAAAGTTACTTCTTAAAGGTCTCATATCAGTTCGAATACAATAGCAGATTCAGTCTTTAACATACATCTTTGTTCACTGTTTCACTTTCCCACCAGCTGTGTGTTTATCTCACAAAGACAAGTTACTTCATCAGGAAGAGCAGAAGATTTCATTTTTTTACAAGGACAAGTTATCTCATCAGGAAGGAGCAGAAGATTTACACATTTAATTTCCTGACCCAGCAGATAATCACTTATGAAAAGCATAAACATTAAGCTTGCTGAGCTGGCAGCTGCCAGGGTCAGGGGTCAAAGCACACTGCAATTTCAGAAGCTACTTGCATTTACAGATGAATTTATCCTTTCTGTTATATGATTAATAGAATAAAATGCATTATAAACTACCTTACTTTTAAACTAGCATTTCACATATATTTAAATACATATTTTTCTAACATTTCCCCCCTATTAATACTTTTTATTCTATTTTTTGAAGTATACATAGTGTTATTTCATCTCCTAACCTTTTCCACTTAGGATTTTCAGCTAGGTGAGTCATTTAATTTATACTTCAGAAAAAATGTCGTCTGAGATCAATTTTTCAATCTCAATATCTTGATACATGGTTTCAGTAACAGATACATTAATAAAATCTTTGATTAATCTTGTCATGCAGGGAATTCCACAGCAAACACATGCTCCTATCAGGAGTATACCCACACAAATGGCAATCAAAATATTCATTAGGACGGAACCCCACCCCCCAAATAGATTCTGGAAAAAGTCCGTCAGTGGGTTTGGGCCTGGTTCAGTCATGGCCGATACTTGCTGAATTACCTCTAGGTGATTATTTATCTCATGACGATTATCAGGAATATATGCACAGCATTCTTCTTTGATAAGTGCGCACGTACCAGCTCTCGCTGCTAGGGTGAAGTCAAGAGCCATTCGGTTTTGTAGCACTACAGTTCGCATTGCATTCAGTTCCTCAGTCACTAATTCAAGGGCAGAAAAAGTTGCGTTGTTCATTACTTTGAGAAGTTTTGACAGTTTTCTCAACTCCCAGATCAATTTGGCTGCTCCATATGCTGGGAGTATCCCGGCCCAAGATATAACACTGTCACTCAAGTCCATATGAGTTAATTTTTCTTTATCCTTCACGGAATTATGGTCTTTCCAGCCAGCTTCGATCTTTCCGACTGGATTTACAGGTTTCTCGACTGGACCTTCAAGTTTTCTGGCTACATCTCTCACGTTTTGTATCTTACCCAAAGGCAATTCTGCAGTATGTCTTATTGCTGGAACCAGATAACCCAAAAAACAACTGCCGGACCAATTCTCAGGTAACCATTTATATGCCTTTTTCCCACAAATAAAATAACAGTTTTCTACTTTAGTACTAATACGCATTAGCCCTGCATGAAACATTTTCTGATCTATTATTGACAATTGTTTAAACAAAACAGGGTTTTGTCGTACTTCATTCAATGTTGTTTTCATTGTGCTCAAATATGAATCGTAGTTAGTATTACAAACAGTACCTCCACTTTTAACTTTAATGTAACACTTGTAGGATATCGTAATATTACAATTACTCCATCCTACTTGGAGGGTATCGTTTTTAAAAAGTACACAATTCCCTTTTGTGTAACAGGTAAAAATAATGCTATTTTGTCTTGTGATCTTACAGTTCCAGTGTCAAAAAGCTAATTTTCCCAAGTCTCATTTATCCCCAAAGGGATAGCGGACATTAACAGTCCTCCATATGCTGTAGGTATGGCGGTACAAACCCAGCAATTTGAAATGTTCATAGTCTCTGCATATACACGTTTCATGGCTAGGTATGTGTTAAAATTTGGATGCCAGTCTATAGACATTTCATCACGCCTTTTCACTTTCACTTGCATGGTTGTTTGTAGGATAACCCACAACAAGAGGAAAATTGTCACAATAATAGTCAATAAATGTATACTCAACAAAATGATTATGCAACATCTCTGGGGTTGATCTAAGTTCTTATTCGCTTTGTTTTTGGCCATCTTGGTCTGGTTGTGTATCAGTCACATAGTTTTTATCAAGTTGAAAGTTATTTACCGGTTTACAATGTGTCAAATGAACCCAGGAAGTCCTCTCGGCCACTCTAACTGCAGTAGGCGTTGCTAACAAAACCTGGTATGGACCTTCCCACTTTGGACTCGCCCAGTTTTTCCTTTTCATCACTTTCAGCCACACCCAATTTCCAGGGCCCACGACTGCTTCCACCGGTCTAGTCTGTTCCTTATCTGAAAGAGAGTTAAACTGCAAAACAGACTTATTCCTTAACAATTTCTTCATATATTCTACTAATGAACTGTCAGCCTCTTGTTCTGCAGGCATGAGAGCTTTCCACTGAGGCACATAGTATGCTCTCCCAAAAAACATTTCAAAGGGAGTCAGACCCTTTACATTTGGAACCGTTCTCATACTCAGCAGTGCCAAAGGCAGACAGTGTATCCAGTTCTTTTGGGTCTCCTCAACTAACTTCCTTAACTTGTTCTTAAGGGTACCGTTGTACCTTTCCACCAGTCCTGCTGACTGTGGGTGGTAGGCACAGTGGTTCTTTAAGGAGATACCAAAAAATCTCCCAAGTTGCTGGATCATTTCGTTGACAAAATGTGTGCCATTGTTACTATAAATCCTCTCTGGAATGCCAAATCTAGGGATCACTTCTTTTATCAGGGCTTTTGCTACTGTTGCTGCATCTGGATTTTTGGTTGGAAAAGCTTCTACCCATTTAGAAAACATGTCTACAATAACTAAACAGTATTTTTTCCCTTCACACTTACTTAGTTCTATGAAATCCATACAAATAGTATGGAACGGATATGGTGGTATAGGAAAACTTCCTTGCTTGGTTTTAAATGCTCCTTGTGCATGATGCTTGTTACAAGTATGACAAGCTGCACAAATTTTTTGTGTATAATTTGTGAATCCGTATGTCTGGAATATTCGGTTTACTAACTGTACCATCCCCCCTTTTGAGACATGGCTCTGCCCATGGCTCAACAAAGCTGCATATCTAAATAAATTAGACGGCAATATTGTTTTTTTCTCTTTGGAAATGTACAGTCCATTTTCAAGAATTGCACCTTGTTTTACCCATTTTTGTTTTTCTGCTTTTGTAGTAAGTGTCTGCATTGTTTTTAACATGTCTAAATCTAAAATCTCAGAGGGTTGTAATTTCTCGTTCAAAAATAAAGTTTCTGAGTCTGAGGCTGCTTGCTTTGCAGCCGCATCAGCTCGTGCATTGCCTTTTGAAATCTTATCCTGTTGTTTTGTATGAGCTACACATTTACAAATAGCTACTTTGGTAGGTAACTGAATAGATTCTAATAACTCCAAAATAAATTGCGCATGATTAATAGGTTTTCCACTAGATGTTATCATTCCTCTATTTTTCCATTGTTGTGCAAATACATGTACTGTAGAAAAAGCATACTGACTATCAGTATATATATGTTTACACACTTGTTTTTTGCTAAAGTACATGCCCGTGTCAAAGCTATCAACTCTGCTGCCTGTGCAGATAAGTTATGTGGTAAAGACTGAGCCTCTAAAATTTCAGTGTCTGTAACTACTGCATACCCCACCAGATTCTTCCCCGTAGGACCCCTCCTGCATGAGCCGTCCACATAATATGTCACCTCGGCATTATCCAAGGGTACATCTGTGAGATCTTGTCTAGGTAAAGCTAACTGTTCAATTTCCTGCAGGCAGCTATGTGGTGTGCCATCCGCGGGAGTTGGAAGTAATGTCGACGGATTTAAAGTCATACATCGCTCAATTGTCATATGAGGTTGGCTCAGCAGTATGGTGATACATGAAAGGTGTCTAGCAGGAAAAAGATATGCCACCTTCTCTTGCAGTAGAATTATTGCAGCTGCATGAGGCACTCTCAATGTAAGAGGGTGAAATAATACCACTGAGGCTGAAACCTGTACTGCCATTGCAGCTGCAACTACTGCTTGTACACAGTGAGGCAAAGATCGTGCCACTGGGTCTAACTGTGATGAATAGTAAGCTATGGGGCGTTGCTTGTCCCCATGTTGTTGCATCAATACTGATGTCATATATCCTTGCTTACAATCTATGGTCTGAATGAACAGTTTGTGATAATTTGGAAGTCATAAAACCAATGAAGAAGCTATCAACTGCTTCAACCTGCAGAAAGCCGTTTCTGCTTCAGTTGTCCATTGTAAAATATCTTGTGCTGCCATTGGTGTCTTATATATCAAGTCAGTTAGTGGAGCAGATTCCAAAGCATAATTTGATATCCAGCTCTGACAAAAATTAGTTGTACCTAAGAAAGACATCATTTCTTTCTTGGTTGTTGGTTTGGGTGCTTGCAAAATTGCTGTTTTTCTTTCCTCATCTAGTATTCTACCTTCATTGGATATTACATATCCCAAGTATCTAACTTGTTTTCTCCAAAGTTGTAACTTACTTTTGTTTACTTTGTGTCCTTGCGCTGCTAAAAATTTCAGTAATGCTACAGTATCCTCCCTGCATTGTTGCTGGGTGGGGGCTGCTAGCAAGATGTCATCTACATAAAGTAGAATTTGACTACCCCCGGTGGGGTGAACCCTGCCAGATTGCTAGCCATTTCTTGTGCAGATATTGTTGGACTCTCATAATATCCCTGTGGTAGCCGAGTATAGGTATACCTTTTATCCTGAAATGTAAATGCAAACCAATATTGACTATCAGGATGTATAGGTATTGAAAAGAAAGCATTGCTGATATCCACCACAGAGAAATACTTTTGTTGCGGTTTTAGATCATTCAACAAAGTATGTGGGTCTGGCACCGTAGGTGCTCTAGGTATCACTGCATTATTTACAGCTTGTAAATCTTGTACCATCCGCCATTCCCATTTGCTTTTTTAACAGGAAATAGGGATGTATTACATGGTGAATCAGGAGATTCTACCAGTACTCCTTCTTTGAGTAATGCTGCTATTATAGGCTTAATTCCTATTTCTGCATCCTTTCTTAAAGGGTATTGTCTTTTTTGTGGTCTAAAAGCTGATTTTGGGGTAATTGTAACTGGTCCTGCTGTTTGAATAGGTCCTACATCTGACTTGCCTGTTGACCAAAGAGTTATTGGAATTTTACTCAAGGCTTTCTCTTCTTCTTCCAATAAAAATGCTAATCAGCTATCCTCACTGGATTGGAGGTGTACAGCTGGGCGTGTCTGTGTTAACCAGTTTAACTTCTGTTTTTGTATTCCCTGTTCTGATAGTTCTAAATCAGTCTGTTTTTCCCATTGTGTTACTTTTTCTCCTAAGTCTGCCCATTTTACATTTTTATTCTTTGTCAAGCTGACATGTGGTAATCGGTTTGATCTATACAATGCAAGGAATTCTTGAGGTAATGAACAGCTAACCACACTGTTTCCCTCAGTATCCCAATACAAAGTTCGTAACACTAATCTAGTTGCTCGATTTTTGAACAATTCTTGCTCATATTCTCTATCAGGTCCTGGTGTAGTACAGTAGTATAGAGTACAGTGTAACAAATGCTGTCGATCGGTGTCAAGGGAGGGAGTCTTACTGATGGCTATGTTCATCAGTTCCTCGGTTACTGCCCCTGGACCAGTCGTAACTAGGTCCTGGCTGTACCAGTAAAATGTTTCACCCCCCGATCGCACTACAAAGGTATCTATTTGTCTCTGTGCCTCCATACCTTGTATGGTTGGAACTACTGCTATGCCAAATATCTGCATAAGGTCTCTGCCCAACAGGTTTACTGGACATTTTGCAGAAACAACAATTTTACTTTTCTGAGTCATACCTGAAATAGGGTCAGTTATTGCTATATCATGGGAGAGTGGCTCCCTGTATAGCTGTCCGTTTGCTGCTTTTACTAATATATAATCAGGTGATTCAGAGTGTTCTGGTAACTTGGAGGGGTGTATCAAAGTCCGTGATGCTCCTGAGTCACACAGGAATTTGACTTCCCTTCCCTCCACCAGAAGTGTCACTTCCGGTTTTGTATCTGCTAGGTAGAGCTCCAGGCTCAACAATGCTAAATCTAAAATTTCATTTCCATTTTCATCTAAGTCAATTTGTACTTCCTCTGTCCCTTCTACTACATTGGCATTTGTCTTTTCTATTCTAGCTGTTACTGGTGATTCCTGACTTTCATATGATGTATCCTCACTATCATATAGTCAGTCCTCATCCCCTTTATCTTCTGTCGTTGCTTTCTTATTTTGTTTACAGTCCCTAGCTAGATGCCCTTTCTTTCCACACTTGAAGCATTCACCTTTCTTTTTTCTCTCTTCAAAATCTTCTGATCGTTTGTCAGACTGTTTGTTTCCCTGAACATTTTCCTTCCCTTTTTACCTGATTGTACTACAAAAACTTCAGCTCCATCTTCAGTTGTGAAGACTTGTTTTCTTTTTCTTTTTGCTATTAAAATGTCTCTCAGCATGTCTAGCATATTCAAGTAGGGCTTGCAATCTACTTGTTCGATGATCTATCATATGCTTCGTAATGAAACTACGAATTGGAGCGATGCAACCTTTCAAAAATGCATTTTTTAGTTGCTGTTCATATGAAGAATCATGTGTTTGATTTTCAGGAACTGTCATATCGCTATGATTATTAAAACATTCTAATAATCTGGCATAATATCCATCTACTGTCTCATAGTCTTGCTGTATGCATTGGTTAATGCAAGTCCAGTCTGCTCTAGGTTTCCATTTCTCAGAGATTCGGTCTGTAAGACCCTTCACTTTATTGTCTAGTTCTGCGTCACTATGTGGGAGTGGCTTAAATTCTGCATTACGAGGATTTCAGTTGCCGCAAATCATGTGCCAGTCTGGACCTATAACTTGTCTAACTACTTTTTCTACTTCCTCCCCATTTAAGTGGTAACTTAACCTCATGCCTTGTAAATCTTCTAAACATTTTACAAAGTTAATTTTTGGATGGGGAATTCCCTAAGCTTCTGTCCTCTACGATTTGCTTCCTCAATCCACCTATGCGCCTGAGGAATACCTAATTGATGTTGCTTTTTTGCCTGGCCTCCTGCATCAGATTTAAGCTGTTTAAGGAGTTTAACTACTGAAGCTTTATCTAGTTTGCCATCAAATTCATATTTGTTAACCCATTTTGTATAATACCTAACGTTATCGGACCGTTGTGATTGCGTATATTTTGCATCTTCGGTTAGGGGTGGATCTCGCAATGTTTTAGTGCACTGATTTCCCATAGTACAAAAAATGTTACGTAACCCTTTTTATCACGTGATATCAAATTCTCAATTCCTGTTCACAGTTTATCTAGAATAACTGCCTACCTTATTCTGTTACCCTGATCTATGACCAAATATACAGTACTTCCTTTTGTCCCTGATCTACAAAACAAATCTTGACAATAATATACTGTAACCTAGTCCCTGATCTAAAACAGAAAAAAGGCAAATTCTTCCTACCTGAGCCTCCTGGTTTTGAACTGGCTAATGTCCGCTCTTCGGCCACAGATCAGAAAGTGGCCAGCCTCTTTAAACGACAATTCAGTCGGAGGTCTTTTCACCCAAGAAGAACCATTTCGGTAACTTCTCCTGCGCAGTATTCGACCACCGGTAGACTCTAATCTGCAGCTGTCTGAGGGATTCCGGCTTCCGAAAGACCAAAATGTTAAATAAAATTAAGTATTCAATACGCAGGAGGTTCAGATTCAAAAGTTTAGTAGTGTACACCAGGAGGCAAAAAAACATACAAGTACAGAATTTTGTCTAACATGATACAGGAAGTTCACAAGTTTATATAGGTTTAACATTCAAGTTGTTCCCACCTTACTGACGTTACAAGTCACAGGGCATTTACATCACTTTAGCTTACAGGCCTTTATTCATGCAACATCTGCAGTTGTATATTTATCAAAAACATTATTTTGATAATAATACAACCTTGCTGTTTCATCCGGTCAGGCACAATATCTTTCTGTAAAGTTACTTCTTAAAGGTCTCATATCAGTTCGAATACAATAGCAGATTCAGTCTTTAACATACATCTTTGTTCACTGTTTCACTTTCCCACCAGCTGTGTGTTTATCTCACAAGGACAAGTTACTTCATCAGGAAGAGCAGAAGATTTAATTATTTATAAGGACAAGTTATCTCATCAGGAAGAAGCAGAAGATTTACACATTTAATTTCCTGACCCAGCAGATAATCACTTATGAAAAGCATAAACATTAAGCTTGCTGAGCTGGCAGCTGCCAGGGTCAGGGGTCAAAGAACACTGCAGTTTCAGAAGCTACTTGCATTTACACATGAATTTATCCTTTCTGTTATATGTTTAATAGAATATAATGCATTATAAACTACCTTGCTTTTAAACTAGCATTTCACATATATTTAAATACATATTTTTCTAACAACCTCCTTACTAGCAACCTCCTTTCCAATACTCAGCATAGTTTCTGACCAAACCATAGCACCACCACTGCCTTACTCTCCTTTACTAACAGTATCCTTCAGCATAAAAACAATGGCTATCTCTCCTCTGCTACTTTCCTAGATCCATCTAAAGCATTTGACATGGTCCCACACAAATAACTCACCTCTGTCTTCAATAACCTATCCTTCTCTCAATCAGTCACCAACTGGTTTCAAAGTTACCTGTCTGACTGCCAACATTCCGTTGTATGGCAGAATGACATATCTCCCCAACTACCTGTCTCCATAGGGGTTCCCCAAGGATCCATCCTTGGACCCTTACTTTTCTCTGTTTTCACCAATAATCTAGCCTCTGCCACCAAACATGGCACACTCATACAATACGCAGATGACTCAACCATCATCTGCTCAGCCCGGTCCCTACCCAAACTACAAAAAGTCACACAGGAAGCCTTTTCCTCTGTTGAAACTTGGTTATCTGATGCCCAATTAATACTCAACCCAAACAAAACTAAACTACTCATCTTCCAACCCACCAAACATACTCAAAACAACTCTCACTTTAACATCACAGCAAAAGACAACACCACTATATACCCAACTGAACACACTAAATTGCTAGGAATGGAAATAGACAATAAACTAAAATTTGACATTCACATATCCAGGACCATAAAAAAAGTCCACAAAAAACTAGGAGCGTTATACAGAAATAAGCAACTTCTCACCAAAGCAGCAAAGATTTCAATAGGAAATTCCCACCTTATCTCCACCCTACTTTATGCCTCTCCAATATATACCAAACTAAGGCAATGCAATCTAAACAAGCTAGAGACCTGCTATAACAAAATCACCAAATTTGCCACAGGGGCATCCTACCATAGTCACCACTGTCTTTCACTTGCTGAACTGGGCTGGCTTGAACTCCCTCACCTCCTTCAATGGTGTCAACTATCACTCGCCTACAAACTAGTAAACTATCTGCTAAATGTCCCATCCCTCCAGAATCTTCTCCAACCCTATCACACCACCAGACCACTAAGATCCAGCAAAAAAAATCACTTGCAGATCACTAAAGCCAATAGCTCTTCTAGTGAAGCAGTATTCTCTTGCGCCATAGCCTAATTATGGAACTCCCTCCCACTCACAATTACCTCCATACCATCATGCACCGACTTCAAAACTTTACTAAAAGCGCACCTAAGAACATGTTGGCTATGCCCTTGCAACTCCCACTCTAATATCACCCACCCCATCCAACCACTACCTTTCTTTCCACCCCACTAACTACCTTGATTATAGCAAGCTCAGAGGCTCATAAGCCTAGTACTTACTATGCAGCAGGAACTTCTTATTGTAACATTTGTTAATGTCTGTTATGTACTTCGCAGATAAAGATTTTAGTTGTCTACTGATGTACTATGTTCTTCATCTGTAAATATGGTTGTAATGAATTGCTATGTTAAATTGTTAATCGCTATGTAATCCAATGTAACTACTGTATGTTTATTTTAACTGTGGAGCTTTTCTCCTCGGGCCTCCGCTGAAAATGGACCTACATCCAGTCGGACACTCCCGGTCAACAAATGTAATAAATAAATAAAATAAAAATAAATAAATAGCGTTATCAACTATTCTGAAGTCTTACGCCATTGTCTGTGTATTTTGTTATTACTGCTCCACTCTAAACTACATGGTGGCATGATCACTGTTGACTAATGGTGCCTTTACCTGGACATCCATGTCAGAGTCTTCACTGGTTAGGAGCAAATTCTGAATTCTACCCTGACTGGTTCAGTCCTGCACCAGTTAATTGAACACCTCGTGGTAAAATTCACACTCCTTCTCAGCCTTGGAGCTTACAATCTCACAGCCCTCTCTTGACAAATTCAAATCACACATGGTATTACCATCTTATCCTGCCCCAATCTTTTATTATCTCCACCAATATCTCACCCTTCCTTGCTGTGTCTGGTGGAAGTTACACTGTAACCATCTATTAATGTTCTCCTCTTCTTCTACATTAACTCTTGAGGCACTTACCCCAAGTCCTAACCATGGCTGCACCCTTATTCCTCTCTCAGTTTGGTGTACTTCCTCTTAACCCAAGTCATAACCATGGCTGCACCCTTATTCCTCTCTCAGTTTGGTGTACTTCCTCTTAGCCCAAGTCATAACCATGGCTGCACCCTTATTCCTCTCTCAGTTTGGTATACTTCCTCTTAACCCAAGTCCTAACCATGGCTGCACCCTTATTCCTATCTCAGTTTGGTGTACTTCCTCTTAACCCAAGTCCTAACCATGGCTGCACCATTATTCCTCTCTCAGTTTGGTGTACTTCCTCTTAACTCAAGTCCTAACCATGGCTGCACCCTTATTCCTCTCTCAGTTTGGTATACTTCCTCTTACTGACCCAAGTCCTAACCATGGCTGCACCCTTATTCCTCTCTCAGTTTGGTGTACTTCCTCTTAACCCAAGTCCTAACCATGGCTGCACCCTTATTCCTCTCTCAGTTTGGTGTACTTCCTCTTAACCCAAGTCCTAACCATGGCTGCACCCTTATTCCTCTCTCAGTTTGGTGTACTTCCTCTTACCCCAAGTCCTAACCATGGCTGCACCCTTATTCCTCTCTCAGTTTGGTGTACTTCCTCTTAACCCAAGTCATAACCATGGCTGCACCCTTATTCCTCTCTCAGTTTGGTGTACTTCCTCTTAGCCCAAGTCATAACCATGGCTGCACCCTTATTCCTCTCTCAGTTTGGTATACTTCCTCTTAACCCAAGTCCTAACCATGGCTGCACCCTTATTCCTATCTCAGTTTGGTGTACTTCCTCTTAACCCAAGTCCTAACCATGGCTGCACCATTATTCCTCTCTCAGTTTGGTGTACTTCCTCTTAACTCAAGTCCTAACCATGGCTGCACCCTTATTCCTCTCTCAGTTTGGTATACTTCCTCTTACTGACCCAAGTCCTAACCATGGCTGCACCCTTATTCCTCTCTCAGTTTGGTGTACTTCCTCTTAACCCAAGTCCTAACCATGGCTGCACCCTTATTCCTCTCTCAGTTTGGTGTACTTCCTCTTAACCCAAGTCCTAACCATGGCTGCACCCTTATTCCTCTCTCAGTTTGGTGTACTTCCTCTTAACCCAAGTCCTAACCATGGCTGCACCCTTATTCCTCTCTCAGTTTGGTGTACTTCCTCTTAACCCAAGTCCTAACCATGGCTGCACCTTTACTCCAGTCCCAGTTTGGTGTTCTTCCTCTTTTCTCTGACCTCATATCTGATGTTCTTCTTTATATAGATTGCTGCTCCACCTTCATCTTAGTCCTGCCCTTCCAAAACCTTATAAAGACGCCATTCTGGATGTCAGCTATTACCTTATTTGTTTTATAAATGTAGAGCTGAATTTGTGTACCAAAATTCTGACACAGCAATTCCAGCTCTTTATTCCCAAGATTGCTGATCCATCTCAAGCAGGTTTATTGAAAAGCAGATCAAGGACTAATCATCTTAGGCCTGTAATTACATTACTGCGAGCAGCACATACTGCATCCAGTTTTGCAATGACAGTTTCCATACACTTTGAAAAGGTATTCATTTAACTTCATTGGGAGTACTTACAACAACTAATAAGAACTTGAAGTATCCCTGCCTCCTTCATTACAACAGTCTAGGTGTTGTATAATCCTCGTTATGCATCTGTGTTAAGTAATGCCAATATGCTCCCTCTCTTCCTCCTAAGAGAAGGACTCCACCAGGTATATCCCCTATATTTTTTCTCTTTTTCTGCTGGAAACTAAATCACTATCCAAATGGATTAATCCTCTTCATACTACGAAAGGACAGACCCAAGTAAATGTAGTGGTGTATGTTATGATAGCAACTGATGAAAGTCCACTATTAACAGAAATCTCATAGTGGGATGATACCTTTACTGTGATATCCATGCTGCTGACCATCTAGCTGTTGTCCTGGATACCCATTCTTCCACTTTATGGTAAGAGCAAACACAGCCCATTCATTCCTTGATCAGATGAGAGGTAACTAGAGTACGGCCATCATACATGTAGTCATAAGGAGACGTTGTATGGTATGGCCCTCACCCTTCTCCAGTACTAGCATAGGATCATAGGTGTATACTAGTCGATCGACCTACAGGCCCCTTATAAGCCTAGCTGTGCAACTCAAATGTGACCCAGAAATTTGATTTCTATAGGTGAGTGATTTACTGACTGCCTCTGTCCACGATCACCTATGTCACTATGGGGACCAACTATGCTCTCCTAGTGGGGCATGCATGCTCCAACACGTGATCGTTACTAGCGTTATTATCACACTGGCTTGGGTGGTCATTCCCACACCTATCCCTACCTATGGGATTGCATGTCACTGCCTAAGCTCTAAATTGGCAAATCACATAAGCCTTGAGTCACTAATTCCCTCCTCTCAGCAGACATATTAACAGAAGCCATTCTTCTGTCACACCCTTCCTTAGCACCCAGGTACTAACTTAACTTGAAACATGCAGAAAGTATTTTGTTACAGCATGTACCAACCATGATCGTACCATAGGTACCTTCAAAGCAGTGAAAAAAAACATACTCATATGCTGTTAGAGCAGCCGGGGGGACTGGAGAAGATTGCAGAGATAGTTATTCTAAGGAAAGTTATTCTAAGGAAAATTTTAACTTGAAAGTATTTGTGTCTATACAGGGCACTGCTAACCGCCACTGTGCAGACAGAAGCCTAGCCCAAATACTGGGCTTATATAGAATCAGAAAAAAAAGTTTTACAACAGCAAGGTCTACAGCCCAATCTGAAAAACACTCAATAAGCTTTTAGCCAGCAACCCCTGACTCAGATAGGTTTGCTGCAGCACACTTCTGCCACAATAAAACTCTCAATGTAAAAATGCTGGTTTCAGTACTCAAGTGCAGGGAAACCACACAATCTAGATACCAGAGTTCTGTAAAGCTAGCAGACACAATGTAATTAAGTACTACAGCAGCAGTGGAAACAGTTCAGCTTTGAAACATTACATAAGTGTGAGGAATGTAACAAATAATACAGGATATTTATGAAATGCAGTAAAAAGCATCATAAGAAGTGCAAAATGACACTTATTTACATTCTTTTAGCAGTGGACTGGTGTAGCAAATTCTCTGTAACTCTCAGGTGAGGCAGCCAATCCAAGATCAGCTGTGATGACCTGAGAACAAACCCACACAAACACTGGGCTTATACAAAATCAGAAAAACAATTTTTATAACAGCAGGGCCTACAGACCAATCAGGAAAACACACAATATGCTTTCAACCAGCAGCCCCACTCAGATAGAGCTGCTGCAGCACACCTCTGCCACAAGAGCACAGTTATAAAACCCCTTTAATGTAAAAGTGCTGGTTTTAGAGCTTAGGTGCAGGAAAACCATACAATTTAGATACTAGAGTCCAGTAAAACTAGCAGACACAATTCAGTTAAGTAATAATACACATATGAATATGATCCAAATGCACGGCCAGGCAATCTGTTGTAATTCTAGCACTGAGCAGTGCCACCTTGATGTTGCCCAGAGCTTGATTTTTTTTCTAGGTTAAGGAATCCATTTGCTGGACTCTGCCTAAAACAAAACACTATGGAAGCAGCAAGAACTTTAGCCAGTATACTGAAGCCTTGGAATGAGAAGTGCAAGCCATCTTTAGCAAAGCAAATGGGGCTGTGCAGTAACTCACCCCAAGCTAAGACATCTTGGGTCCTCCTCAAATAACACAATTTATACAGCCAGTTGTTAAAATCAATCATCTTTTCTTTGTACCTTAGCAACATTCTTGAAGAAGATAAGATGCTGTTTAATATCATGATCTTTCCTGCATATATACCATGCAAGCAGGGCTCAAAAATGCCTCTCTGCATATCTCCTAAAGTTTTCTGCCTCTGGTCATTTACACCCACATAGACTACCACCATTTCAGCGTGAGGGTTTTGAGGTATCTTGCTTCTCTGGAGCTATTGACACACAAAAAGGCAATTCGTTGTCACTATATTTTTGTCCAGCTGAGAATAGAGTCTGTTTGCTAAACTGTGGAGACACGCATTACCAGTACATTTTATTAGTATTGGTTTTGTGTGTACTGGATTTGTTCTTTTTTTTCTGGTTATGCTCAGCTGTGTGAATTTGATTTCCACTGTTGCTTAGTCTTGTTTGCCCTTGGAGGCTTAGGCAATGACTTTTTTTACAGCCTCAGCATATGAAGACTTTCCAGGTATTAGTGTGGAGAGGTGTGAAGATGTGTGGTACTCACAGACCATGTTCATACATGAGAATGATGCCTCCATCTTAACTAAATAGTTGTATGTCTCACAGATGCTTTGTGATGAGGTAAATAATACTTCAATGTATGTGAGGCAACTGCTGCTACATTGCCTGAGGATACCAAGTGCTATGAGGCTGACAAATGATAGAAGAAAAGCTGGTTGACCTTCCATTTAGTCCAAAATGTAGAAATATATGGTATAAGACTTGTTTCTTTTTTTTATAGTATCTGGCTTGTTTGGATATATTCTTATGGATAAGGTATTCTTTGTAATTGCATCAGAAAACTGAAAGGTAAAATTGGGAATGTTCCACTTTACCAAGGGAGGGAAAATGTCACAAACAAGTTTAAAAACAGACCTTTTCTATGTTGTAGTGACATGCATGGCAATTCCACAGCCTTGTCACAACACAACAGAGTGTGTGTGTGTGTGTGTGTGTGTGTGGGTGTGACTCATGAACCATTATGCCACTAGTGTTTGTATGTACAACTCCTTTCTGCAAATGAAATGCTAGCAATCATATTGAGGTCCCATTCAGAAGTTCAACTCTTCACAAAGTAGAATGTCATATGGCTGAGACCATATGATTGATTTTTTGGAAAATCAAAGCTTTTGAATGGAACAGTGGGGATTGAGGAATTTACCCTTTTCCACACTGGAGTGCAGTCTCAGAGTTAGTATATATAATATGCAGGAGATGTGTAGGGCGACAGCAAAAACTTAGATTTTTGTTGTCTGAAGTTCGACTTTCTGAAAAGTCAATCAAATGGTTTTGACCATATGAAATTCGACTTTCTGAAAAGTCATGCTATTGAATGGGATTCCCATATTGATTAGAGGTTTGTGATGCCTGCAAAGGCATGTTTCTATAGATACTAATACATATGTCTAGGATAACATACCATAACCCTTGATAACTATACATAGCAATGTACAGACACACATATTGAAGCCACAGTTCTATACAGTGCATTGAATAACACTCAGTCCAGCCATAGCACTGTCAACAGGAAATGTCATCTATCTACTCCTTGTACCTACAGGGACAATGGAAAGTAGTACATGTCTCTGGATACTTATGGGTTCAAGGCTGACATGCACACAGAGAGACACACTTACTCATGGAGTAAGTTATAGCCGCTCTAAGGCTCCTGTGTTACAGCCAACATGGACATAGCTAACAGAAGACAAATGAGCATCTACTTATTCTGCATTAGTCATGTCTCATTCAGAATGCCACTAGTGTAACATCTCTGTACCCCCTGGATGTCCTGTACTGTGTGATTTCATTTGTTGTTTTCATAGTTCACCGATCAAAGATACTCAGACACAGGACATCCATGTCCACTGACAATGTTGCCACTGACATTCGAGTGGGTTAACCATGTGCTCTATCCATTCTGTGCTTATTGCATAACCTACACATCATAACAACCGTATAGCATCTTTCCTCAGACAATGAAGAAGGTACAGTTCTCTTTTTCTATAAATTTACTTTCTGTTTCTCCCTACTATCCCGTGACATAATAGAGAACTACAAGGGAACTCAAGCATAACATTCTGCACAGTTGCTTTGCTGACGCCAGCACAATGGATGAAGTGTATACAATTGATATTAGCCAAAAGGCCAAGAAACGAATACACGGTATATGTACACAGTACACATAATGTCATAGGTTCATAGGTATATACCAGGCTAATGACCACCAGGGCTTTTATAAGCCTAGCAGTGCAACCCAGCCTAATTCTGTTCCCTTGTAATATGTACGGCCTACTTGGAGGGGGATGTTTTGTAGAAGAGGTATGTTAGTTAGGATAGGTATGGTAGTTAGGAGGTTGCTAGTAATGATGTAGAGGGGATTCTTAGTTAGGGAAGGTTTACTGTCGGCCTCTGTCTATAAGACATGTGGAGGCCAGCCTGAAGATGAATTTATGACTTCCCATACTATGGTCAAAGTTATGTTGGAATAAGGTTATGGATGGACTCTGCTTCACATGGATGGGTAGCCTATTCCAGACCATGAGGATCCTTTGACACATATATCTGTCTCATTAGTATATTCTATTTATGTTGCATGCAAAGTTCAAATCCCTGGATCAAATGTTTCTGGTGCTGCTTGTTTTTCAGATGTGCAAATGTTCCATCAGGGCTGGATCTAAGGATGCCTTGTAGGCCAAGCACAGATCACCTCTCAACATCCTATAGGTAGGAGTATAGAGACAGGGCTCTAAGGTGATCTGTATAGGACATTGTGTTAATACCCTGGATTTTCTTGCTGAGAAACCTCTGTAGATGTTGCAGCTGTTGCATATGCCTAGTCAGGATAATGCCGATGGGGCCATTCTACTCAGTTACAGGTCTGATAGGACTCAAGTAGAGTGGTAATATAACTTCCTTGGACCTGGACACCATACCCTTACTTATAAGTTGGGCAACATAGCATTTCTTACTACCCTGGCTACATGTTGGTTAAAGGCCAGATTATTGTCTACTGATGTTCCCAGATCTCTACCTACTGGATCAACTCTTAGGGGTGTCTTATCAATGGAGTAATTTGCCTGGGTGGATGTTTACCCAAAAGGCACTATAATGCATATTTTTGTAATGAGTTTTAATCCGTGGCTTTGGCATCAGTCATTAGTCTGCGTTACACCATCTTCCAGGATGTCAGTATCATGGGGGGAATTTATGATCGCTCCCAATTTGCTGTTGTCTGTAAATTTGGTGAGACAGATCTCCTTGACATTAGCCTTAACCTCTAAGAAACAGATGCCAAACAGGACTTGGCCCAGCACAGAGCCCTGTGATACTCCTCTTGTGACCTCCCTTTTGTTGGAGATGGTCACACCAATCCTGACTTCTTGGGTCCTATCTGTGAGCCTGCTGGCAATCCAGTGAGTTATATAGGGATTTTTGCCTAGTTCAGTGAGTTTGTCCACAATACCAGAGTGGGGTATTGTACTGAACACCTTAGCCAAGACTAGGCAGGTGGTATGCGTGGTTTCCCTTCATTCATTGCCTTGGTTTCCTTCTTAAAGAAGTCTTACAGGTTAAGTAGGCATGACCTTTCTTTGACAAAACCAAACTGGAATGGGCCCATTGTCTGTAAATTGGAAATGTCTATGTTGATCATTTCCATGATAATGTATTCCATGGCTTTGCATATTAGACTAGTCAGAATAATGGGCTTGTAGTTTCCAGAATCGGTTAATGGTCTACCCTTTGGAAGGGGGATAACCATTACCATCCGCCATTTGCTTGGTACGTAGCCTGTTTTGAGGCTGTAGTTAAAATGTGATTCCAGTGGTCCTGATAGGTCATGTTTTAGGCTATTTAGGAGGAAATCTGGGATACTATCAGGCACCCCTTAGTAAGCGCCACTATGACCTGCTCCCTCCTGATAGTTGGGGAGTATGCTGGTAGGAATTTCATGACAGGTGGCATGTGGGACTGGGAGTTGAAGTTTTCATTGAATTTGTCAGCCAGCAGATTTGCTATGTAACTGATCAGTGAAAGTGGAACCATTTACTACCATTTCTGCACACTATTGTTTGTTTTCCTTGAGGTTTCAGACATAGCTGTAGAAGGCCATGTGATTGTCATTAGCTGAGAAACTATATTGACCTTGTAACTGGCTTTGTTAGATTTAATTAGTCCTCTTAGTTTCTTGTTTTCTTTAATTAGTGAGCTCTTGTCATTATGAAAATTGCTCTTTCTGACTTTGGCCATGACTTTTTTCCTTTTGTTATATACTCTATTAATATTGGGATTCCACCAGTGTGGTTTGATTTGGGGGTTTCTTTTGGACTTACTTCTGGTAGGTACAGCAGCTTCTATGCAGCCATTTATGTTTGTACAGTGTTTCTGTGAATAATTCTGCATAGGCTATTGTGACCTCTGTGTTAGTTGAGGCATTGAATTTTGACAAACTTTTGCTTAACAGCATGCAGTTTGCTTTAGAATAGCTACTAACTGCTGTGATTTCAAAGTTGATTTTTATTTTGAAGGAAACAACTTTGTGATCTGACCTCTCCAGTGAGAATGTGACATGGGGGGGGGGGGGTGCAATGCTCTCACATATTGGTGAGAAGTAGGTCAAGTGTGTTATAACCTCTAGCTGAAGTGCGCACTCACTGATCAAAAGCATTTGTGTTAGTAAAATCCAAGAAACATTATGATTGCAAGTTGGAGGCAATGTATATTTCCCGTTATATAGAGGGGTAGTAAAAATCTCCCATGAATAGAGTGTTTGGTCAGATGAATAGTGCCTACAGTACGTCTAGATAAAAGTTGTGGGTTGTCTGTGACATAGATGGTGACCTATATCTTGCTAAAATATGGTAAGGGACTCTATCTAAGGTGATTTGCATGTGGTTGAACTCCAGAGTATCATCATGTTTAACCAACCTTGAGATATACTTTTTGCTAATGTAGATCAAGACAACTCCACCTTTAGTCCTTGCCTGTGTGGCTGGTGGTATAAATGTGTGGAAGTCACTGTTACCTTGTACAGCCAGAGTACTTTCTGTGGGTTCAAACCATATTTCAGTAATGGAACAGATGTCTATATTCTCCAGAGTGAGAAGAGCTTATAGGGAGCAGAGTTTCTTGTTACAGCTCCTAGCACTGAGCAATAACACCTTTAAGTTCCTTTGGGTATGATTTGCCAAGTTGGCATTGCCCAAAAAAGGCTCTAAGGGGGTAGATTAAGTTTTAGGTAAAATCTAGCAGCCCATGGGGGACAGACACAGGCCATCTTTGGCAAAGCAACATGGTCTGTTGACCATGTCCTCCCAGACTGAGAGATACTGAATCCTCCTGGACTGGCACCGGAAACTAAGCCAGTTGGTAAGGTCATTCATCGGTGGAGGTAGAATGCTGCTCAGTGCAAGTTACATACCAGTCTGAGGCACATATTTGGAGAGGTCCATAATGCCTGTCTTCATGTAGACCAGAAAAGTACATCTCGGGTCATTTACTCCTACATGGACTGATAGCATCATACTGATACGTGTGGTGCAATGACTCGAATGCATGTGTAACTTGGCAGATCCTGGCTCCAGTTAAGCACCTGACCATAATCTTTTTCTTGTTCACTCTGGTGAGTGCGGCATCTGTGTATCTTACAATGGAGTCACATATGACAAGAGTCCTGTGTAAATTGTTTGCTTGCCTTATGAGCCTTGTTTTCAGGGGTCTGTTGGGTGTAGGCTTATGTGTGGTGCTTGGTGTTGCTTTTGGTGAATGCTTTACAGATTGCTGAGGATAGCTATTGCCATTTGCAGTCTTAAGAGGTCTTTGAGGTTTGGGGAGATTGCTTTTTAGTGCTTCAGCATAAGATGGTCTATGTGTGAGTGGACACTTTGTGTGGTGGATGTCGTGTATGTTTGTGTTCTTGACAGCCTTGTTTGCATGCAAGAATGTTGCCTCCAAAGAAATTGTCTTTGTGCATCGCTCACATACTGTACGTTGTCTGTGAATATGAGACAATTTTTTCATTGTCTCGGGATGCCCATATCTACCAAGTTGACAGCCTTCTCAACTTTCCAGATTTTTGCTGAATGTCCATATTTTGCTTAATTTTTTTATGTTCTTCATAAAATTTGTGAATTTCTGACAAATCACTGAGGACTGAAGTCACTAAGTAATGACAGGCATTTCAGTTAGAGGCATCATATCCTTCATAAAAATGTATGTTAGTGCAAAACCTGTTACTCTAGCAACTTTATGAGTTTATAAGAGCAATATTAAAATTATTTTGGAATTTATCCAGAATACTTGCACTAAAAGGTTCAGGTATGTTGCAAAATATGTGTAAAATATCAGAAAACAATGTATGCAGAACAGTTGTGATAGCACAACATATACTGCAAATGAATATATATTTATGACACCTGCTTTTTATAAGTATAATTCCCCAAAATATCATGAAACACACACCTGTAATGAAGGCAATAATTATCCTGTATATAAGCTCACCATGACATTAGAAACAAGCAGCAGTAAGTTGTAGTAACACAGCAGGTTACACTTGTTGCTTACTTAAGGATGTGTAATTTAGGTGGTGTTGTCCTGTGCATGTCAAGTAATAATACTGCATCGCAAGGCATAGCATTATACAGTGTATAGTGTGCACAGATGTGCCATTATACAGACCATCTGTGAATGTGATGTGTCTGTGGTAACACCCATACACATGCTATAAACACCTGTTAAGCTGTGATGTCCATATATGCCATTCATAGAAGCTGCTTCCATTTTAGCAGTATGTACATGTAAGTGATGGCCACCATACACATGATGTATGGTCATTTAGAGCAGTTAATTGAACCTAACAGCAATATACATGCAAGGTCTACTTTTGAAATCTTGACTCAACCATTTCTGAAGGATACATTCCTGAGCACAAAAGCCTGAAAGAGAAAATCCTGAAAACTGCATTCTTAAACTGCAATATCCTAATTATTTAGTACACTTATAAGCAGCATATATTTAAATATCATATTCTTGGAGTGAGCATACCCCACCACCTCAATCTCTGATCCCTCTGTACAATCCTGCTACTAATCTAGTATAAATCCAACATCATTTAATGTCATAGAAAGAGTTTTGTTTTGTTTTGTGGAATGTCCTATACTGTACAGTCTCGGAGTCAGAATCTTTTAGTACTTGGGATGTGTGTGGGGGGGCAATTCCACTCGAAGGGATAGACCTAGGAGATCCACCCTGCAAAATATATCATAATTGAATGTATGTTAATTAAAGGCTATCAGGATACTGTGGTTTGGGACTGCAGTTTTCAGGGTCTGTGTCTTTCAAAATGTTTTATTCAGTTAAATGTGTTTCAGGATTTTAAATAGATTGGTCATGTCACCATTGTAGAGGTGCTCAATGCACAGCCTTCAGGCACAATGGCAATGTGTACAACCACTATATGTTTTCAAGGAGTTTTGCCACTGTGGCATGTTGCACCACTGTAACCTATATCTCATGGCTGGGCAGTATCTGGTACTGCATAAAACCTTTTATCATGTGGCCATGTATGCTGATGAATATAAAGAGTAACACAAGTCAAAACACCATGAAGGCCTTATATAGCTTATATGCTGTATGTTTAACATTAAAGGCAGATGAATTATTTCCACTTTTGTTGTGTTTGATGTCTGAGCTCAGTTAAAAAGACTACCATAGCAGCACCAACACACAGTATGGCTTGGACATACTAGTCAGTTCAGGCTTAGGCATACAGATGCACAGCATTCATAGTCATGGATACAGAAGAGCCATATCAGCCATCACAGCAGGGCTGAACAATGTCAAAAGTGCTACATGACAGTAGTTGTTATCACTGGGGCAAATAATGGCACCATGTCAAGGATGTCCAGATCATTAATGGCCACAGGCAGAATGTTATATACCCAGAGCAGTGCCAGTCACTCAGCAACAAATAGCCATTGCCACCACTGCTGGCTATGGTCATGTGCAAGGGAGGGTTCTCGCTCAACTGTATGGGTAATTCTCAGACAAGCAAATGTTGCCAGTTGGTCCTGACAATGGCTTTGTCAGCTAGTGTTGTTTCTACCTGCCACATTGTCACAATCATCATCATCATCATCATCATAGACACATGTAAAGGATAATGCTGAAACAAATCAGGTAGCTTGAATTATTGGGATGTATAGCAGAGAAGAAAGCTGCCCCAGTGGTATGACAACATGTGATATGGTCGGTAGCAGATATCTGTGTAATCTGTCTGTCATACTCAGCAGACTGTACACCATACAGTAGTTATGCTGCTCATGTGAAGCATATGCAGAGCAGACATATACATCTGTCTATAGATAGCAGTTGAGAAGACTGCTGCAGCAGTGCTGACACTTATGCCTTACATACACACACACACACATACACACACACATACACACACACACACATCCACACACACACACTTTCGCACACACAAACATATGCACACACACATGCATCAGTGGTATAAATGACCAGTGCAACCAGATATTTTTGCTAATCTGCTGACAGTTACCTTAACAGGGATACCATAGTCTTACTGCTGGACATATCCTTCCTTGTAGGTAACACTAACCACTAAACTTCTCAGTCTGTGCCCTGGGGAATCATTGATCCAGCCCAACGTTATCATGTACAAATAACCCATTTCTATCATAATTTGTATAGCCTGCCACCAATGGCACTTAGCACTTATAAAGGTTATAGTGTAACAGCAATAAAGGTTATAATGTAACAGTTTATTTTAGCAGTTGTTATTTTCTAATTAGTATGATACATTGTCACAATCATCATCATAGGGGTATCTGAGTTTATATAGTGACTGCAGTGCTCACTGCTTATCACAGGGTTCATATTACATTGTCGAAAGACAACAATTTTGAACGCTCAGAAAAGCAAAATGGCTGAATATCGAAACTTTTATTGTGGGGGGCTGTGCCCCTCACACCTCCCACTAAATATATATACCAACTCCGAGATCGCACTACAGTGAGGAAAGGACAAATATTCCAATCTTCATTGTACTGCGATCCCACAATGCGAACATTGATATTCGCCGGTTTCGCTCTTCTGTGCATTCGACATTGTTGTCTTTGGACAACGTAGTAGGAACCCCTTATCACAGACTCCCAAAGATTACAACAAACATCAGAGTTCTCAGGTAACATCAGAAACAGTCATAAAACATGGAACAGTTGAGCTACCACCTTTGCAGTAGCAACCACATTTGTGGTCGCATCTACCAAGTGGCAACAACTAATGCTGATAGGTTATCAGATTCAAGCTGTGACAGACTGATACACTTGGTACAGTAGTTCACATATCCAGAATGGTGAAATATGAAACAGATAGGGTTTGCTCTGTGCAATGTATACCTCTTATGAACTACAATAAGAAATGTCCAATAATAAAGATAAGGAGATAGACGGTACATTCAGATCAACATCTTCACTGAAAGACCTGAAATACTGGCAGCCATGTAATGTTATGCCATAATGTATCACCACTTCCTAAAGTCATATGTATAACATCATACACTTCCCTTTCTTTATAAGCATATTATTCTAATAAACAGAATGAGGTCATTCTGACATTACATGTGATTGCCTCGAAAACCTACACTATGGCAATTTTAACATGTAATGCATATAATATGTGCAAACTGCAAGAAATGTTTTGATTCTTTTATAGAACCTCATTTAATACTTTGATTAAATTATTCTTAGTTCTGTGGGGTTTTTTCAAAACAATTATTTCTACAGTCTGTACATCCTGGGTACCACTGAGGTTTTCCTATGAGCCTCCCATATGTTGAGTACCTCTAATGCTTATGGTCACTATTCTGAGAACTTTCTAGCCTGGCATCTTAATTTCATGCATCATTATGCACTGAATCTTCATTACCCTTAGCCTGAACACTGATCGCAGTATTGTTTGATTCTTCATGGTTCTGCACATGCAAAACAATCTTACTCTGTGATATGCCTATAACACTTGTAACTGCTTGAGATTATCTATTTAATTCTTTAAGATGGTTTTGGCAGTTCCTCATTCTGTGTCTTGTGGAGATGTTGGAAATTCTTTTTCTTAACTTCAGAATTTCATCGTTTGACATAATATGACATAGATTCTGTAGCTTTAGTTTGCATTTGACCATATTGCACACTTGTAGTAACTTAAATCCTCTCCCTGACTCCTTTTGTCATAACATAAATTCTTTTATCTCTTTTCTAAGCAAATGTTTATCTTCCTTGATTGTTTATGTTTTAGTGGGTCTAGAGCATTACCATGATTTTTCAGCAGCAACAAGGAATTAGAAATACAGATAACTTTCACCCTTGAGTCATGAATTTACAGCTTTACCCTGGAGTCACGAATTTCTGCACTCCAAAACTGACAGCAAGCAATCCATTACGGATGAGTCATTATATTTCTTCATGACAGTTTTGATACTCTGTAACATTCTTTCCGCTGTTCATTTCTTAGATGTAAAGCAGACCATGCACTGTATGCTTAAATTCAAATTTCTTTGCCAACTTTTAGAATTCCTGACTAGTAAATTAAAAAGCATTACCTCAAACTACTTCTTATGGTATTTAATGCTATAACCTTGAAGATATTTACCACACTGACATTCAAAGCATCTTTCAGTGCTGTGATCTCTGGTAGCTTAGAATAATACTCTGTTCACATTTGCTAAATGATTTTCTTGTTACTGAATGAACTACATGATCTCTGTGATCTTGGAATCATAATCTGTGCACACTTGGTAATGATTATTTTGTTACTGAAACAACTCTTATCATCTCTGGAACTTTGGAATAACAACCTGCACATAGCTTGTATTGATTATCTTTGTACTGAAACAAACTTTGTACCATGGAAGACTCAGTATGTCATATAAAATCACTCCTCTCTAGTATTCTGGTTACGGTAAGCATTACAAACCTAACTTTTCTGTGTCAGTTTCTCTTCTTACGACATGATAACAGCACAAATCAGCAAAAAGTGAAAAAAACAGCCTTGAGCCAAAGACAGCCACTGGAAAACCAACCTTTAATGTAACGACCAAATGTACAAACACAGTAAAATCCACTAGTTAAGCACTTTCATCCCAAAACTTAGAGGGACTTCATCAGAACTGAATGTTACATAAAAACATATATTATAAAGCATTTTGCTAATAGCACTCAATTATGTGAATTAAAATCTCCAATTAAAAGGACACACCCAAAAGGAAAACATTAACTCCCTATGTGCCTTAATTTTAAAACACAGTTAATATTTAGGTTTTCATTAAGCCCTGGATATACAAAGGCATTCAAGTGAAGCTGCCATTTTAATTTACAAACATCTAGATGCACTGATAATATTTTTCCTTGTATGTCCTTAACAATTTGCTGAACCACTAAAAAATAAAATCTATGTCCCTGAAATTCACTGATATGCTTACACAAAGCATTTGTGAGTTTACCCTTCTTTATATCTGAAGGGTCTATATTAACTAACCGAATGCTTAGGTTAGCGAATATAACATGATCGACCCATATTAAGTGAATGGGCATAACATCGAACAGTAGTAATGCTGAAATTTAAATATTCAAAATCCTTTAGTTGGCCCAGGCATGCATACCAAATAGAAACGTAGTTACGTAAAGAGTATTGTAGTGAACTGTTCCGAGACAGCATATATGAACAAAGTCAATCCTCAATGCATATATAAACAGTTTCCAGGTTAAATTCACACTAGCTGCAAAACAAACACTATACAAATAAACAGAGTTTAGAGTACGTGAAATTTATCTTGCAATGCATGTATAAAGGGAAGGAAGATGTGAATGTCTGTGTTTTGCACATGCGCCAGACCATACAATGGCTAATAATACACTGCATACACCCGGAGTGGTAGGGGAATGCTACAAAACAGTAAAGTCAGAGAAAGGCAGGGACATGCTTAATTTGGATGGCTATTTGTTTAATCTGGAAAAGTCAGTGAAGGACAAACACTATTGGTGTGGTATACTGAAGGCAAAAGAGAAGTGTAAAGGTAGGGCAATTAGTAGTAAACAGATTGATAGGGAATTGCTTTTGAAGTGTACAGGGCACAACCATCCCCCAGATATCACAGAGGTAGAGAAATACATAGCCTGTGATAATTTGAAACAGAGTGCACGATTGTGTAGGGACACACCTGCATTAGTAGTAAACGATGTTCTAGCTAGTACATCAGTGGAGCCTGTTCTTACTTTACCCTCACGTAGATCGCTGTTGCAGCAAGTTAATAGGGTGAGATGTAGGCATATCAAGAGTTATAGTGAGGTGTGTACTATGTTAGATAACATTGAACCCAGTAGCTGTTGTCTAAAGGAAGGTACATTCATCCAAAAGTGTAAGGTTGACATACACAACAACTTACACATGTTGGTATTTACAACAGCTGACAATCTACGTGATCTGAGTCAGGCTAGAATGTGGTTAGTGGATGGGGTATTTCTAAACAAAGCTTGTTTCTGTAGGCAGTTATACAGTATACATGCCTTCATCACAGTAGGGGAGAATATTAAATGTCTGCCGCTCATGTATTGTCTGATGTCCAAAAAGTGTTTCAAATCCTATAACTTCTTGTGGGAGTGTCTCTTTGATATGTTAGATGAAGCAAAGCTATGTGTGTGTGTTGAGTTCATCCTGTCAGATTTTGAGCTTGCAGCAATTAAGAGTGTTAAGTACAACTTTGCTGATGTCACTAGTAAAGGATGCTTGTTCCATTTTGCACAAGCCATTTGGTGAAAGGTGCCGGCTTTAGGATTAGCTACCTTATATGGGAATTGAGTTACTTTTCAACTAAATATGAAGAAGCTCATTGCACTTGCTTTTTTGAATGTTGATGAAGTTGTACCCACCTTTCAGACCTTGTGTAAAACATTCTCTAGACCAGGTGAAGAGTTATTGACATATTTCTCAGATGTGTACATGTTAGGCAAGTACCGTAAACAGCTAACTAGACACAGTGGTTTGGGCAGATTTCCCCCCATGTTTTTAGTTCAGTTTTGGAATGTGTCTGATTTAAATAAGTTATGTTTACCCTGTATGCAAAACCACATAGAGGGATGGCATAGGAGGGTTCGCTGTCTGTTAGGCAAGCAAATTTGTGACATATCGTGTGTTCGATCTGTTTTGGTACAGGAGCAGAACAAGGTGAATGAGACTAGACTTAGGTTGTTATCTGCAATACCACCATCCCCGAAGAAAAGGAGAACAATAGAGCAGTGTGATAGGTTGCATACTGTACTTCAAAATAAAGCTTCATACACTCAGGATGACTTTTTACATTCTGTTGCCATGTTTTTGAAGGTGTAGTGCTAAACCATTCCAGTTACGTAGGGTTTTCTTTGGGAGTTTCATTGTAAGTTACTCTGCACAATTTATTAAGTTATGTTAATTATGTTTCCTGTCATGTGTGTTTCACACTTTAGAGTGTTTCGAGACTTCGGGGTTTATGGCATTTATAGGTTTTCCTATACACACTGAGTGCATCGGTGTTGGCCAACCATGACAGTTTGATCATTTGATGTTCATTGTTTACAGCTTTCGCTGAACTGTTCATTCACTTAATGTGGGTCGATCATGTTAGATTCGTGAACCTAAGCGTTTGGTTAGTTAATATAGACCCTATCTGAAAGGTGCTTATAAATTCTCTCACAAAATCATCTTATAGTTTTTCCTATATAAAATACAGGACAGTGTAAACACTTAGCAATGTATTCAACATTTTTAGTTTGGCAATTGAAATGATCCCTAATACACATTTTATTTTGTCCAATCTTTAAAACTTCATTTGTGGTCATAATATATGGACATTGCCTGCACCTACTACATTTGAAATTTCCCATTGGTTTACTACTGGATCATTTATGACAATTATAATTCATCTCTAACAAATTCTTAAAAGACAAGCCTCTTTTAAAAACTGTGTTAGGAACCATACCTAACAAGTCACCAATTCCTTTATCAAGATAAAGTAATGTCCAATTTTTCTTCACAGCATTAACAATTTCTCTTCTATGTCTATTGTAGGTGGTGACAAAAGAAAATTTTCCATTAAATGTACCACTAAAATAAGTACTACCACATGCATTGTTGTTCCCAAAAATATTATCATCCATATCTAAAGGGGGCATATGGGGACAAAGACTAGGTTTATAAACACCTGTTTCTCTTTTATAAACCACCTCCTGACATACTTTTTGAAGAAGGCCTTCAGAGTAATCCCTTTTCCTAAACATACTTAACATAAATTCATTTTCAATCAGAAAATCAGAATCTTTGGTAGTCATTCTCGTTACCCTGACCAGTTGCCCCTTGACTACTGACCTTTTCTGATGGAAAGGGTGGCAGCTCGAGAAATCCAAATATGAGTTAGAAAATGTAGATTTTCTGAAAATATTGGATGTGAATGTCTGATCTACATTCCCCATATTTAAATCAACATCCAAGTAATTGCTTTTTTCCATACTAAATCCATGGGTAAATTGTAAAAATACTGTGGTGTCATTAATATATGACAAATATTCCTCCAACTGTTGTTCCGTACTTGTCCAAATTAAAAATAAATCACCCAGGTATCTTGTGTAGTACTTTATATATGTAATGTAAGTACAACCAAAAATATACTCGGCTTCCCAGTGGGCCATTACTAAGTTAGCATAGGTGGGGGCATATGCTGCCCCCAATAGCTACCCCCACCATCTGTTTGTAAAATTGGCCTTCAAATTGAATGTAATTGTTTGTTAGAATAATTTCCATCAATGCAATCAAAAAGTTGATATGATCCTGATTATACATCCTGGCATTCACTAATTGTATCTCAAGACAGGAAAGCCCAATATCATGGGGTATAACTGAAAAGAGATTTCTTACATCTATTGTAACCATTATTGCAGTGGAAGAAATTTCCAAATCATTCAAATGCTTCAAAAAAATCCCAAGAATCCTTACACATATACTTAAATTTAGTAAGAAATTGTTTCAAGTAAAAATCCATGTATTGTGCCATAAAATAAGTTTTAGACCGCCTACCATTCACAATTGGTGTAAAAGGTGGCCGACATATCTTTGGGATCCCAAATGTGTTAGCTATCACTGGGAAGTCATTTCTAATGAAATCATACTCACTTAAAGTCGTCTGGCCTTTCATAAGCATGTCATATATTAAATCATCTATTTTAGCAAAAGCAATATGAACCTCATTAATGGAAACCTCACAATACGTGTCATCAGTTAATAGTGTATTCATATTATTCCTGTAATCTTCTATATCTATAACCACCATATCATTGCCTTTGTCACACTTCATTACCCTGATATGACTATCATGAATGCTCTCATTTAACGGTGCATGTTCTTCCACACTTAAATTATCATCATCTTGCATGTTATTATTATCAATAATTTGTCTAAAGTCCAGTTCACAAACCTTATCAAACACATTGATTAAATTATGCATTGGTGGATTGAAAGTACTAGGCATACTTAATAAATGCCCCCCCTACATTGTATTCATCATTGCCATTAGAATTAAACCATACTTTCAAGTTCAATTTTCTACAAAACAACTTTAAATCTAGAAGGACATTTTCAATATGTGCAGCTCAGGCAGGAACAAAAGAGAATCCTTTAGACAACACATCAACATGCGAAATAGTGATACATTTACAAGAATAGTTATAAACTTTAAAATCACCAGAAGCATTCAAAATAATATTAGGCAACTTTTTCTCAATAACATTTTATTGACTTTTGAATCAAAAATAGATACAGAGGAAAAAATTACATGCAATAGGATACATTGTTGTTTACACAAGATTTTCAATTATTGTAGAAACAAGTCATTCTCTAATACAAACCACTTCTAAAAATATATACATTATTTACAATACTGCTGCTAAGTTAATCGTGAGATAGTGAGGAATAAACAGACAGATCATTCTCAATGTATAATTCTGGGATGTAATAGTCTTGATTTGTTAATTCCATATACATGTTGAGTAAGAAGTTTATTTATAATAACCAGACTCTAGTAGTCAAAGTATGATTACACTAAAACTAAACTATTATCAAATAAATATGATATTTTCAAAAAGTAACTCCCATAATTTCTGATAGTAGACACGTTTCTAAGGATTCATTATAATTAATTTTTGAGATGATATGTAGGTTGTTTTATTTATTATTTTATTTATTTACTGGGAAATTCCAACTGGATGCAGGTCCTTTTTCAGCGGATGCCGGGGAGAAAAGCTCCACATCATGTACATGATAATAGAGATACAAAGTTGCAGTAATAGTAAACAACATTACAGGTTGTTGGCTTTAATACGATAACAAGATATTGATTACTAACAGTATATACAGTAAATGTTGCAAGTTTAGATAGGTTGTGGCCATAGATTGGAAACCTTTCCATGACATCTTGGTGTGATCTATCCAGTTTTTGGTTATGTATAATTTAACAAGTGAGCATATAGTGATTAAAGTATGTATTTGTAGTTTGGTACGTCTGTGATATGAAGAATTGCTAGTTCCCAACACATGATATCCCATTTTTTCTAGTCGTACCTTAAGAGAGCCCCACTAATTTTGTAAGTACTTGTAAAACCACATAACGTATAGGAGATCTGCCTGAGGATAAGAGCAACATTTACATGTCGGAGAAGATTTAGGATTAAATTTATTTAGAATCATGGGGGTGTAATACACATTATTATTAATCATCAGTTGTGTACCTATTAGTTTTTTAAATGGAGAAAGATTAACAGTGTGGTTGATAGCTTTAGGTTTCTGTTCTTTTGAGATTGTAATTCCCCTGTTATCCCAGTAAGTGGAGAATAACAATGTGTCTTTATAAATGAAAGAACTCACAAGTTTGTACGTCTTTGAAATTACCTTCTTTTTGCTTGTGAGGCTTTCCAAAATTTCTGAAAGCCTCATCAAGTCTTTCTCATTTACAGGTGAATCCCTAATTATTGCTGGAAGAGTCTCCCTAATCTGTCTTAAGTTGACAATGTATTTCTTGTTAACCTTGAAAGTCCCTCCTAATTCTTGTGATGTTTTGTCTCTGTGCTTATAGATATCCCAAACCATACAATCCTTGATTAGTGGGTAGTCTGATAAATTTAACATCTTATTATTTATTTGATACTTGGATTCAGGTGTATAGGTTGAAGAAGGGATAGGGCCTTATCAAGTTTTAGGCTTCTCATCCAATCCTGAAAGTTCTTTACACTAGTTTTTAAAATAGCATTCAGTATGAGGTTCTTAATATTAGTTGGAATTATGTAGGGTATGGCTTTAGGGTTGACCTTACTGCAAAGCACATGTTGGTGCCAAATCTTAACCCATATTGGTGTCCAATGTTCGCTATGCTTTGAAAAAAATTGATATTAAAGTAAGTCTGAGTGCATTAGTAATTTTAATAGTAGAGCTAAAGGTCTGGTAAGTCCAATCCCCCTTTCTCTTTAGGACACATTAACTTTGTATACTTAATTTGGACTAATTTAGAATACCATATGAATTTAGCTAGCTCCTTATTTATTTTATGAAAAAAGTGGTTTGGTATCATTGACATTGTAGCTTTGAAGTGATATAATAATTTTGGTAAGACATTCATTTTAATGATTGCCATGTTTGACATTATAGATAGTTTTAATAGTTTCCATCTGTCTAGTTCTTGTGTAATATTATTCCGTGTTTTAAACACATTATTTTGTAGCATGGATAGGTAGTAATGTTCATAGTTTATTCCAAGGTATTTAGTGGAATTGACTGTTTTAAAGGGGAATCTGCAAAATAGCCTTCTTTGTGATTTAAGGGGTTAATGGGAAATATATGTGGTTTTCTTCGATTGACTTGATAGTTTGAAACTTCTGAGTATGTGTTTGTTGATGACATAATTTTATTAAGATCTGTAGTAGGGAGTTCAAAGTAAATATTTAGATCATCCACAAATATGGATAATATTATTCTGGAATTCAATATTTTTGGGATTGAATGGAAGGTTCTTTGTGAGATATGGAGGAAGAAAAGTTCAATGTAGAATTTGAATAAAAGCGGCGAGAGTGGGCACCCTGTCTTGTTCCATTAGTTATTTTAATTGGACCTGACAAGGTTCTATTAATGTATAAATATGTAGGTGAGTTATTATATAAGATTTCTATGAGATTGATGAAGATTTTTGGGATATCAAAATGGGATAATGTTGTAAATAGAAAGTTCCAACTGATGCTATTGAATGGTTTGCAAGCATCTAGAACTAGGGTATATCTAGGATTTCTTTCCTTCTTGGTAAGTTGAATCATAGAGTCTAAAGTTAAGGTATTGTCCCATGTGTGTCTATTAGCCATAAATCCAGCCTGTTCCTGAGAGATAATGGATGACATAATCTTCTTTAGTCTTTCTGCAAGAAGGGAGTTTAGAATTGTGATGTCTACATTCATCAGGGCAATCGGTCTATAATTGTGGGGATTGGTTCTGTCAATTTTATTTTTTGGCATCAATATTGTTTTGGAGCTATTCAAATAAAAATCCGTTATCCCAGTTATTCTACTGTGATTGAATACCTTTAGGAGTATAGAGGAACTCCTCAGATTGAATGTCTTATAGAAGTCTGATGTATATCCATCTGGACCTGGTGCTTTGCCTGCTTTTAAGTTTTTTATTACTTCAATTATTTCTTGTTCTTTAAATGGGGCTGATAGGAGACTTGCTTGGGTAGTTTTAATTTTGGGAAATTCAAGATTTCTTAAAACATTTTCAGCTTCATACCTAGAAGTTTGTTGGGTATTTATATTATAGATTTCTGTATACATTTCCTTAAATATTTCTAAAATTTGTTCATTTGTTTTGAATATTTTATTTTGGTACTGTAAGAGAGTTATTCTAGAGACTTCTTGTTTATTGTCTATTATTCTTGCAAGCATTCTAGATGGGACTTGTGCTCCTTCAGAGTATTTGGCTATATATTTTAATTCTTGTATTGAGTAATTTTGTTGCTGCAAGTCAAACAATTCTTTTTGTGGTTTGCTTACTTGTTTTTCCAACTCAGGGTCCTGGGCTGCTTATAATTTCTTTTCCAGTTTGTTAAGTTCATTGATTAGCTGATCCTCTTTTTGTTTCCTCATTTTTTGTTAGTAGGGTGATTTTTGAATCAGGAATCCTCTAACTGTTGTTTTACATGCCGCCCATTGTATATCAAGAGGAATGTCAGTATTGTTAAGGTTGTTATCTAGCTCTGTTAAAATATTAAAAATATTTGTAACCACTACTAATTTAAGAATAATGTTATTATTTAGGGACCAGTTGCATCTACAATGTTTGGATGCCAGTAATGTGTCTGTCCAATTGATATCTATCATAATTTTAGAATGGTCCAATAGATATCTGGGTTCACTAGAGTATTTTAATTTCCCTCTTGCAAACTCTTCACAGATTAAGAAGAAAGCTAACTGAGCCCAAAAGTTGTGGCATTTAGAATAATATGTATAATAATTACTTTTCTTTAAGTCTTCTTCAAAGGAGACAGGGTCCAGGAGGAGGAAGTCTGAGATTAGGTCAGTTAAAGTTACTGACAGTTGATGATTGTGCTTGTTTGATTTACTCAAGCGATCAGTGTAAGGATCTGTCACTGTGTTCCAGCCCCCCCCCCCCATTATGAAATAGTGATCTGGAAATTTGCATATTTGCATAATGCATTTTGGATTTCAGAGATGAAATTTTTTTGTTTCGAGCATGGGCTATATTTGTTGAGAAATAGGGTTGGCTTTGATAGGTTAGGGTTCAATGTTGTAAAGTAACACCATCTACCATTTATAACCGACTTGAACTCAGCTATAGGATCTTGGAATGATTTTTTGACTATGATAGCAACCCCTTTAGAATTTGAACTATCTCCAGAAGCAATGATGGTTTTAATCCACTTCCTATTTGTATCCTTCTTCCAATCCTCTTCCAACATATGGGTTTCTTCTATGAAAAAGATATTACCCTTTGATCGCTATAGTGCATCGATAACATATTTTTCTTATCTTGCAGTCCCCTCACATTCCACAAATTAATTGTCCACATTTAGCTAATTTTGATGTGTTCTAGGCACTATCATTTTTATCACAGAACTTATCATTGGGACCTGTGTTCCATTCTGGTTATAATATTTGAAAATGTACGCATACTAGCATAATTTGTTAGGTAACCATTGTTGTTGATCTGTTGCCATAAATATAACCCTCATGGTGTTACAATTATGACTACCATTCCATTTTTTGGCATGGAAGACTTTTGGTATTTAAGTTCCCAGATTTTTTCCCCTCTATTATTTTCAAAATACAGCATCTAACCCTTTTAGAACTAAACCCATGCCTATCCACATTACTCCCATATCCGGAAGAGTTTGGTAATGAAAGGCTACCAGATAAATCAGTAGTGAGATTCGGTTTATTAATATGAGAGCACAGCCTTTAAAATTTAGCAATGCTAGATAATTGAATTTTCGCACATAACTTGAACTAATATACATTCCTAAGCCCATCCAAGATCGGTCGTTCATTGATTAGCACCACAGCAGCACTCAACTCCTATTTGATCCTTGGTGCCAAATGTAGTATCATATTATTTGTTGATGTCCATGGTTTAAATTGTTCATAGGTTCATAGGTTCATACTAGGCTATCTGCCCGAGGGCATTTATAAGCCTAGCCCATTGTTTTGTGGCTTACGCCACCCCTTTAGTATGGGGAACTATACCCATTATTTTGCTGTGCCTCTGTCGAGCAGTGACACTGAGGTAATTCCTGGGGTATATCTGCGATCTCCCATCCATTGGTCAAGATTTCTCTTGAACAAGGCCAGCGAGGTGCTCTGCCTCACATGTACCGGGATTTTGTTCCACAGCATAGGAGTCTTTGGGTGATGAATCTATCCCTCCAGCACGTCCTATTAATAGCCGTGTCGAGGTTTAAGTCTCCCGCCCTTGTGGCTCTGATGGATCTAGATTTTTGAGGTGAAGCATATTCATCAAATCTGGGTTTGACATGGCCTTGTATGTTAGGCAAAGGTCACCTCTGAGCCGACTGAATAGAGCTGGAGTTCTTTCAGTCGGGCAGCATAGGACAGATTTTTGAGACCCTTTATCCTTTTGGTGAGGAACTTTGTGGCCTCTCCAGCTGCTGCAAGTGTCGGGTCAGATACATTCCGAATGGGGCATTGTACTCAATCATTGGTCTGATGAGTGATGAGTAAAGGGAGACTATGACCTCCCTTGATCTAGATGAGAATCCCTTCATGATAAGGTGGGCAATGTAGAAGGACTTCCTAACTACTTTAGCTACATGGGTGTCGAATGACAGACTACTATCAACCTGGGTCCCCAGGTCCCTGATAACTTCTTCTGTGCTCAGTGGATTGCCACCTATTTGGTAGCTAGGTAACCTTGTTTTTCCCGAAGGGTATGACTATGCATTTTTGGCATTTAACTTTAGGCCGTGGCTCTGGCACCAGTTATCCGTTTCTGTGAGACCCTTCTGAAGGATATCTGTGTCAGATGTGTTTTCTACTATGGCTTAGTTTGCAGTCATCTGCAAACTTTGTCAGCCATAACCCTCCTGTGTTTGCTTGTACTGAAAAGTAGATGCCAAACAAGAGTGGGCCCAGGACTGAGCCCTGTGGGACACCACTTGTGACAGGCTTTGAGTCTGACATGGCGCCAGCAACTCTGACCCTGTGGGTTCTGTCACTCAGCCAGTTTGCAACCCATCTTGTGATGTATGGGTTAACATTTAAGCTGATGAGTTTTTCAATGATACCCGAGTGGGGTATTGTATCAAGGCCTTAGCCAGATCAAGGTAGGCTGTATGGACTGCCTTTCCTCATCAATGGCTTTGGTGACTGTTTCAAAAAGTCAACCAAGTTTAAAAGGCATGATCTGCCTTTGACAAAGCCAAACTGGGTTGGATCCAAAGTCTGCAAATTCCCTATGTCTTTATTTATGAGGTCCATTATGATCCTCTCCATGGCTTTGCAGATAAGGCTTGTCAAGCTAATGGGCGGTAATTTCCAGGGTCTGTGGAGGCACCGCCTTTGTGAAGTGGGACCACAGTTGCAGTGCGCCACCCTGGGTAGATCCAGAGGTAAGACTTTGATTAAACAGCTGTCCTAGCTGTGGGTTTAATTCCTCATTGAGTTCATGGAGCACACAGCCGGGGACACCATCGGGTCCCATGGATGCTGTGTTTTTGCTTTGGAGAGAGCAGTTCTCACTTGGGCTGGAGATGTTTGGGGGCTGCACTCATTTGGTATAGATATCTCTCCTTTTGGGAGGGGAGAAGTTTGCACTGAACCTGTCAGCCAGTATGTTGGCAATGTCTGTAGGATCAGTAATCTTCACATCATTTTGAACTAGTTCTGAGCATATCTGGGAGTTTCCTCCTAGGTTTCTAACATAGCTAAAGAAGGCCTTATGATTGTCTTTTGAGTCTTTAGCTATTTTTCTCTCAAATTTGCTTTGGATGATTTTATGAGAGCTCTTAGTTTTACTTATAGTGATCAAGGGTGTCTTACCTTTTAAGGATTTTGCTCTATCTTGTAGTAGCTTCCTCCTTTTGTTGTAGAGTTTGTTTATGGCTGGGGTCCACCAGACTGGACGCTTGCCTTTGGTACAAAGAGTCTTTGTTTTGCTTGGGATTGCCTTATCCATGCAGTCCTGCAGGTGCTGGTAGAAGGCGTTTGTAAGTGATTCAGCGGCTTGAGTATTGTTTTCCGCCGGCTCAGGGGCCTGAAAGGAGACCACACTAGTCTTTAGAAGTGTGAAGTCAGCTTTTGAGAAGTTCTTTACTGTGGTCTTTTTTATTTCAGGTGGGGGTGGGATGAGGACCTCCAGCGAGTATTACTCTTTTCTGTAATCTATCATTAAAGTAGCCAGCACTACAGTTTAGGTGCTTTTAGAAGTAGTAGTTATCAAGGTTATGGACTGCTCTAGCAAGTTCTAGCCAGTTAAGTAATTGGAATAACTAAGTAGGTGATGTATCCTGTCCACCTCGGTCTCTATGTTTAGTGATTCAGTAATAACAGTAAGATTTCTCTGTTCTTCCCCTTAATTGTGTACAATATTTGCAGATAAAGTTAGGAGTTAGTTAACAAGTCAGTGTTCATTTAGAAGTTTTGCTTATCCATTAGATCTCTTGTTAATTTGAGGTGGATGAGTTTACTAACATATCTTTAACCTAGGGTTCTAAGTCTGAAAAGCAGACTGCATTAAACTAGGACATCCTGCTTTAACTTAACATATAATACATCAGTGTCATCATTCCTGGTCAAGCTGTATCTAAGGCCTATGATAAGGCATATCCACTTTATATACTGATTAACAGTTGTGTTTTAGCAAACGTGTATTTCAATCCAGCATCTCAATTCCATCCATCTATAACCATTTCATAAAATAGCAATATATAGGAAAATAAAAAAAACACAGCCTCCATTCTTAAAAATTATACAAGTCAACAAGTCAACAATAACCTCATAAAACTTGTGTAATACACTATGCGTGTAGCATTAAGCAAGTAATGTATTTCAATCTGATAATTCTGCAAACATATTATATTCCATCTAATGGTAATCTTTAGAGCTATTAATATTAATATTCTGCTTTCTTGTCCAATTAAAGATAAATCCATTATTTACATTTATCAAACATGACACTCTTGTATTGTTTGCTATATGACCACTACATGTCATACAATATAGAAGCTTTGCTCTCTTAAAAAAAAAAAGCACAACTCTATCTGACATTTCTTAAGAACAGTGTTTAAGTCATTTACTGAAACATGTCTTATGTTTCTTTGCTTTGGAGTCTAGTTGTAGTTCAATAATTCAGAGAGTAGCCATACCTTGTGCCATGTATCCACAGGGCGCTATTCAGTCTGATATAATAGCAACCAGAACTCCACTGCAAATCAAGAGTCAAATCAGGGTTCCTTCTTATGTTACATGTATGGAAGGGTATCTAGCTTACAATGTCCTGTCATTTTTATTTCACCTTGATTTGCTGGTTGCATAAGCCAGTAATAGATGAGGGTATATGACACTGACAGCAAAAGCATTAAATAGAGTCGTGATTAGTGCAATCGCTGTGGGTTACCTTTGCAGTGTTGATCAGTGATATAAATGCTACGAGCTTCAAAAAGAAGTTAAGGCTAATCAAATTGTATATGTTTCTTCAAGTAAACAAATAAAGAACTATTATAGGGGCATATTCCTACCTTTCAAATTTGGTACATCTGGGATAAGTAAATCAAATGCATGCTTAAGAAATCACAGACAGCATATATAACCATATTGTATGAAATATGTGCATGAAAGAGAACCCTGTACACATTTTAGTGTTCATGTCAAAGGAGAGATACAGCTTTCATAATGTCATTGCATGTATCAGGACGATGGATCCAGAAAGTGAACCTTGTCATTGATAAGGGTTGTTTCCCCCTCAACACAGAATGTTATTTTTGCATAAATTATATTTTGTTGTAATAAATTAGCCATACTTTTTAGATAAACATCGTGAAGATCAAGTATAATTTTGAATGATGCTTTCACCTTTGCAATATAATACTTGCTAACATTGCATTAGGTTTCAGTAGCCTGCACTCAAACTAAATCTTTATCTATCTAAATTAGATAGATATGTGCTGTGTTCATGGTATTAATATGTGTACCAAGCAGAGAGTCAGTCTAAATACCTGTTTTTCCACACAATATTCCCAGTGCTGTGTTTTCAATTAGCGATAATTAAGAGGAAGAAAAAGAAGGTCCTACTATGCTAAATACAAGTCACTGTTTTCATTTCAGTGAGATTTTCAGCTGAGTTCACTTAAACAAGACCACAGCCATTACTATTTCTTTAAGTGGAAGTTGCATGATTGAGAAGTGCTTGATGGTAGTGCGTAAGGGTGTTGCCTGGATCGTCTCCCTCTGTCAGCTTGCTACCATATTTATTTTCCTCCTGGTCCATAATTAACATGTGGATATAATTCAGATTTCCAAAAGTGATTTAAGTGAAACAAGCCTTTAGGCCCAGAAAAGCAGGTCTGAGGAGTGTTTAGAGAGGATCTGAGAATGAAACTCTGATTGTTTTTGTTTTTTTCGGTACATCAGGACTTAAGACTCTGGATCTTTGCCGAAGCTTTTCATAAAAGTTATTTTTGCTTCTTTAGCTTAGACTGCCATGCATTTAACATCTTTATAATAGTAGATGAGAGTATTAGGGTATCGCATCTGGAATTTTATTTTGCGCTTGATTAGTTCGGCGCAGTAGGGTGCAAGGCTCTGCCTGTTCTTCTTAATCTCAAGAGGAAGATCCTGTGGTAGTGTTAACTTGGTACCATTCCAGAGTACATATTTTTGTTTTTTAGCTGTCAGCAAGATTTTTTTGTGTATCCTGATAACTGAGCAGTTTAATGTAAATTTGTCTTGGTGAGTCTGTATCCTGTTTTTTACGTAGTGAGCGATGGACTCTTTCAACTACTATTTCACTATTTTTGTCTTCGTTTGGGAGTAAACTTTCAAATATTTGCTTGATTACCACTGGTAGCTGATTATGTTCATATTTTTCAGGTAGTCTTCTCACTAGGATAATATTACTTTGGCTCCTGGCCTTTAATCTACTATTTTCTGCTGCATTTCCATTATTGCTGTGGTTTTGGTGCCAGTTTCTTCTTTCAGTTTACTTATTTGAAATTCATTGTCTTGTGTTTTGGATTTGATAATGTCCATATGCTCTGCTATTTGGTTCATTGTCTAGCCAAAACTGGAAAGTTGATCAGAAAAGTTTTGTACTGCTGTTTGGAGTGGAAGCAGAGCTTATTTGAGATTATTCATGTGGAAGCTGGTTTCAGGGTTCTGTTTAGCCATCTTTTTAGGCATTTCTTGCTGTTTAGTTATTTTCTGTCTTTTGGAAACCTCATGCTTTTCAGGAGATGCTATGGCAGAGAGTTTTGTTTTAGTGGTTTGGTTTTCCATTGTATCTATTTCCTTCTCTTTCAGCATCTTGGAGTTTTAAGCATTGCAGCAGATTCTAAGGATATATTACTGTATAAAGGATGCAGTGCTGTATTCAGGCCTGGAGTTACACGTGGATAGCTTTTATAGTTAAGTAGTCAGCAGAATAGCATTTTTAAATCAGAGGTTTTTGCAAGTACAGTCCAGCAAGATATCCATAGATTTGTGAATTACCCTCATTTACAAATTGTTCTTCTTTTGCTGGGTAAGGTGCTTACTGAGTATCCACCATCTTGGAATCCTCACGATCAATATTAAGCAACTTGTTTAAACTATTTTCAGCTGCCAAAATTGCATTTATAAAGTCACTGTCCTCTTCAAAATCTGCAGTGGAATTAAACATCAGGTGAAAACTCAGTCACATTGCTAGAACAGGTATTTCCTTGCCTTACCAAAGTAGATGCTGAATTTAGAACCTCTTCTGCTGTTTCCTTGAATGAAATTGCTTCAGTCGAGCCTCCTGAACTGAATAGCCCCAGTTCAGGCCATTGTTGTGCTGGTTCCTGTGAAAACCCAAGTTCTCACTGTTATTTTTATTATTTTTATCTTTAATTCTCTCAGACCTCCAGGGTTCCTTAGTCCATGCATTACTGCTATGCTCACCTGCTTGTACTAGGGTTGCCACCTTCCTTCATGGTGAAATCAGGAGTAAAGCCACACCCCTTGCATCACCAGTAACCCTCCCCACCCACTCGCTCAACCGCCCACACCCAGCCCATTTTGTGACATCACGATGACATCACTTGGTGGGGAACACCTTCTTTTTTTTGTTCCTGCTGCCAGCTTTCGGCTGATTTACAAAAAAAAAAAAAAAAAAAAAAAATTTACAAACTCCAATAGTCTGTTTCCTTTTTGAAACAGAATACCGGAGTTTGTACAGTGTTTTCCGGACTACCAGAGAATCACTTTGATTTCCGGATAGTCTGGAAAAAAAATGGAGGGGTGGCAATCCTAGCTTGTACTGCTTCCCTTTCATACCTTGTTTCTGAAGATTCAGTCAGCTGGGCACTGGAAGCCTTCTGATTGGTTGGAGCTATTTGGTTGCCATTGCAACATGTTTTAACAGGGTACACAGTTTTGTTGCTATAAGCCTGCATATCCCTGTTAATTTTATTCAGTTTGTGATGAAAAGTTCCTTTACAAGCTTTCCACTTTATAAATAATGTTGTCAAAATCCGTAATGTAATGTTCAAATAGTAAATCAGCTTTGATACTTGCATTAAGTGTCTCTAAAGATTTGTTTAGCTCATTCATATGAGCCTCATTATGTTTAATTAATGATCCCATCATTTCCAGCACAGCATTGTCAAAAATATAGTGTAGCTGTCTATAAAATTCCACCCCAAAGGAATCACCAGTGGGGTAATGCCATAGTCTAAGACCTTTAGGAACTTGCTTTAGGTCAATATTTCTTTGCAAATATGAATTTTCAAGTTGCAACTTCTTAAAACGTAAAAGTATTGTATCAAACTTTTTTAATTTCTCTGTCAGCTGTGTGTCATCCACAGATGGCGGGCTTACACCAACCCTATTTCCATGCATTTCATTTTGAGTAAAGGAAAAAACATTTTCAGTCCAACAAAATGCATGGCACTTGTCAATAGGGTGACTTACCACTGCACTTTGTTCTTGTGCAACTTGAACAGAAGACTGTGGAGTAGGCTGTGTCAAAGGAAGACCCAGATTTGACTGCTGACTGGGAAAGCCTGGTCTGGAAGCAAGCAAAGCTTTAATCTGGTTCGAATGTTCCACCACTTGTTGACTAATTTACTGTAGAAGTAAGGTAATATTACCATTAAATTCAGAAGTTATCTGCCAAGGACACTTCAGGGTTGTCAGTCCCAATCATTCCATATGACATGATAACAGCACAAATCAGCAAAAAGTGAAAAAAAAACAGCCATGAGCCAGAGACAGCCACTGGAAAACCAACATTTAGTGTAATAACCAAATGTAAAAACAGTAAAATCCACTAGTTAAGCACTTTCATCCCAAAGCATTTTGCTAATTACTTAATAACAATCAATTATGTCAATTAAAACCACCAATTAAAAGGGCATACCCAAAAGGAAAACATCAACCCTCTATGTGTCTTAATTTTAAAACACAGTTAATATTTAGGTTTTCATTAAGCCCTGGATATACAAAGACATTCAGGTGAAGCTGCTATTTTAATTCACAAACATCTAGATGCACTGATAATATTTTTCCATGTATGTCCTTAACAATTTGCAGAACCACTGAAAAATAAAATCTATGTCCCTGAAATTCACTTATATGTTTACACAAATCATTCGTGAGTTTATACTTCTTTATATCTCAAAGGTGCTCATAAATTCTCTCACGAAATCTTCTTATAGTTTTTCTTATATAAAATACAGGACAGTGTAAACACTTAGCAATGTATACAACATTTTTAGCTTGGCCGTTGAAATGATCCCTAATATATATATTTTATTTTATTAGAATTCCTGATTAGTAAATTAAAAAGCATTACCTCAAACTACTTCTTGTGATATTTAATGCTATAACTTTGAGGACATTTACCGCACTGACATTCATAGCATCTTTCAATGTTGTGATCTCTGGTAGCTTAGAATAACACTCTGCTCACATTTGCTAAATGATTTTCTTGTTACTAAAAGAACTTTATGATCTCTGTGATCTTGGAATCATAATCTGCACACACTTGGTAATGATTATTTTGTTACTGAAACAACCTTTATCATCTCTGGAACTTTGGAATAACAGCCTGCACATAGCTTGCAGTGATTATCTTTGTACAGAAACAAACTCTGTACCATGAAAGACTCAGTATGTCATATAAAATCACTCCTCTCTAGCATGCTGGTTACGGTAAGCATTACAAACCTAACTTTTCTGCACCAGTTTCTTTTCTTATTAAATTATTTTTAGCCAGTAAAAAGTATCTCTCATTCTTTTCTTAAACTTAACAATCACAAAGTGCAATCTGTGTACCTTTTCTAACACAACTCTCTGATTTGACTTGCATCTATCACATTAGCTGATTTAAACATCAAGACCATCATTGTGAAGCCCTCCACTCTCTAAAGTGGCTAGAATTACCTAATTACCTAGACTACCTTCAACTGATCACAGCTCAAAGACTTCTCTTCAACCCTATTAAATGCCACGCTGTTTCTGATATCCTTCCCCTACCTACTTAATAGAACACTAAGATCTGAAAATCAAAACCTAATTAGTGTTCATAAACCTAACTGCTCACCAGGACAGTTACTCCTCTCTTTTTTCTTAGCCAAAAAATGGAACTCGCTCCCCCCTACCATAAGGACAATGCAGATCATGGAACACTTTAAAACACTCCTCCACTCCTACCTTTTCTCTAAATGGAAATGTACCTGTTTCCTTCCAACCTAACTACATCCGCTGCTCTCCTGCTCCTCACTGCTACCTCAGTAATACTCTCTACTACCAAGCCACCTTTTATATCTACACTATTATGGCTTATTACCTTGTAATTTTAACTATTTACTGTCATCAATCTATATGCAACCTTACATATGACTTGCAATGTGATTGTGTGTTTCATTATGCTACTATTATGTTACTGTGATATTATTGAGTGTTTAACTATGTCTTTTATTATTTCTGCTCTCATTACTATTTTGTATACATTCCTTATTGTATTTGTATTGTGGAGCTTTTCTCCCCTGGTCTCCACTGAAAAGGGGCTTTTTTGGCCCAGTGGACTTCCCCGGTCATCAAACTGCAAATAAATAAATAAATGGATTCTCTCAGATAATATCATCTACGACACGTACAGGTAACAATAACCAAAAAGAGAGTATGCTAGACTGGATACTCACCAACAGTCATCCCCAGAACTATATGTCTGGAACTCTCCCTAATGATCTTAGTGATCACCTGCTCACATACATCATTAAAGACAAAATTAATTGTACAAGCTTACCTATTTATAGGTCTATCAGATCCAAGAAAAACTTTGACCCAACTAAATTTCAACTTGAACTCAAATCATGTAACTGGACAAAACTAAAGTTCCTTCCCCTTGATGAGGCAGTGTCATCATTTAACAATTCATTCCTTATTATACTTGACTCGCATGCCCCTAAACGCTCAATAAGAATTAAAACTCAAGTAGCACCCTGGCTAACAACAGACACCAAAACCAAAATAACAACTAGAGACAAAGCGTGGGATAAATGGCGCACTACCAAACTACCCTTAGATCGTATCAAATTCCAACAACTTAGAAATGAGACTAAAAAAGCCATCATACTAGATAAGAAAAATTACTTCTACAATCTGCAACATAAACATCAGAATAACCCTCAAAAGTACTGGGCAGGCATAAATAAACTTCTCCAACCAGGCAAATCCACTACTCCGACCCCAGGAACATTATCTGACAAGAGCCAAGAAGATATAGCCAATTCATTCAATACTTTCTTCACAGAAACCATCCAGTCATTAGCTAACCAACTTTCTCCTCCTCACACTTCTATAAACACTATACCCGACTCACCACTCTCTTTTAACTTCCAGCCAGTGTCCACGTCCTTTATCAGATCCCTTTTGAAAAAATTGAAGCCAACCACCCTTTCAGCCGATCTTCTGCCGGCTGAATACCTGCAAATTGCTGCAGATGTCGTAGCCTACCCTATCTCAATCCTAATTAACAGAACCATAACCGAGGCCTCAATCCCCTCAATTTGGAAAATATCCTATGTTATTCCACTCCACAAAGGAGGTTCATCCACAGAACTATCCAACTATAGACCTATAGCCATACTATCACCACTTGCCAAAATTATGGAAAAGTGCATGCACAACCAACTAATGCTCTATCTAACCCAAAATAAACTGCTCACAGACTCTCAACATGGATTCAGACCCCATCATAGTACAACCACTGCCCTCCTCTCTTTTACTGAAAACATTAATCTTAACCGGAATAATAAAAAATATCCTCCGCTCTCTTCCTGGACCTATCGAAAGCCTTCAATATGGTAAACCATCAGTTACTTCTATATACTTTAAAAGCCCTGTATCTAGATACTCCAGCCCTTGACTGGTTTCAAGCTTACCTCACTGGGAGACAACAAGCAGTAATGTGGCAAAACAAGCTCTCCTGCCTACTACCAAATACCATAGGAGTTCTTCAAGGTTCCATATTAGGACCTCTCCTCTTTTCAGTCTTCATAAACGACATCCAAACAGTCATCCCTGAAGCCACCTGCATTCAATATGCAGATGACTCGACTATAATATGTTCCAATGCCTCTCTTGCAAATCTACTAACTACCACCCAACATAGCTTCACCAAAGTCGAAAACTGGCTTGCCAACCATCTCCTGATCTTAAATCCAAACAAAACCAAGTTACTTCTCTTCTACCCAACCAATAGATCTCCGACTGAAAACTTCACTATAAAATCCAATAATGGGACCATCATCTCCCCAGACACCTATACAAAGCTATTAGGAGTAAACATTGACAATAAACTCAGATTTGATATACATATCAACCAAGCCATTAAGTCAGTCAACAAGAAACTTGGGACCCTATATAGAATTAAATCCTTCCTTACCCCGAATGCCAGGGCAGCCACAGCCCGTTCACACCTTCTCTCTACCCTACTATATGCCTCTCCTGTCCTCACTCACCTTAACAAATCTGATCTGGCCAAGCTCTCATCCTGCTATAATCACATTGCCAGGTTTGTTACAGGCCTACCCTACAGAACACACCACTGTACTAACCTGAAAAAGCTTGGATGGATAGAATTCCCACACCTTCTTCACCAGTCCCAACTCATAGAGGCCTTCAAAATCCTTAAACAACCTGAGAATACCCCAGCACTAAAAAACTTAATGACTCCCTACTCCAATCTAAGCTGCCTTCGCTCAGCAAACAGACTCCTTGTCCAAACAACTAAATCTCTCAACCTAGGTGGTGACGCTATTTGCCAACACCACTGGTAAAATATGGAACTCTCTCCCAAATAACATCACGCTTGCAACTTCTCTAAGTCAATTCAAAAATAGTCTAAAACTCCACTTCAAGTCACACTGGCTGTGTACTTGCTCAAACCCAGACTAGCTCTGTGCCATTAACTAAAACATAAACAACTAGCTAAGATGATAAGTACTTTGTATACTGTGATAAAGAAATATGTATCCTGTCTAACTCTATGTCATTATACTGCCTACCGTCCTTGCTAATATGTTATTAATGTTACATTTGTAGTAATCTCAAAAATAGTAATGGCAGTCTTGTACTTGTATGTAAATAGCCTATGTTTTTGTTAAGTTCTTTCAGCTCATTTACTGTACCTAATTATCAATGTAACTCTGTTGGAGCTTTTCTCCCCGGGCCTCCGCTGAAAAAGGACATGTATCCAGTCAGACCATCCCGATTAACAAATGTAAAATAAAATAAATAAAATAAATAAATAAAATAAATAAGACTTGTGCATATGACAGCCTACCTCTGTATGCATAATAGAAATAAAATGCACTGGTGCACGGTCACCATGCTCACCTGCTAACCCTTATTGTTTATTTTAATAACTGCATTTATTTTTCTTCACTGGTACATTTATTGGGTTCATTCAGTTTATCAGCTAAAATATATAGCTTCAGAATGACCTAAAAGCATCTATATCTTCACTCTAGCAAATCCTTTTATCTTCATTCAGGTTAACTCTGCTAAGTTTGTTAGCTATGTGTATTTGTTTCCATAGCTTACGCCACATTTTAAAGAACATACTTTAATACCACGCTGTGGAACTCTTGCTTCAGCTTTGTAGCATGATTTCTTAAAATACTTTGCAGCAGCTTGCAATCTGATTGCATTGCTGTGGATTTCCCTAAACACAGTCATGAAACTCTAAACAGTCATAAGCAATTGCCAGCATTTCTTTTTCTGTATGTGAGTATCTCATTTGTGTATAGTTTATAACTATAGCTTTTGTTTTATCTTCATTATTTTATATCCTAAAACACACCCGGAACTGTCTCAGAATATTCCACAACACTGAGATGTCCTTTTCTGGTTCCATCAGGTACAAAATATCATCTGCAAATAAAGCCAACTTTTCTTGAACTCCATACCAATTATACCCTTGAATTTCTGAGTCCCTTATTTTCTTTGGTTCTAAATATAAAGCAAATAACAAAGGGGAAAAAGGATACCCCTGCCTGCTTCTATTTAGACGCAACTTATCAGATAGGAATCCTCCTACTTTAGTGTTTGCCTCTGATCCCTCACATATCTTTCTAATTAACCTTATTTTTGTATCAGAAAATGCAAATGTTTCCATTACCCTATTGATAAAATCCCAACTTACTCTGTTGAATGCTTTCTGCATATCAAGACCCATCAATAACAGCATAATTTTCCTATATTTTGCTTCCATCTGGATCATCATTGTTCTATTAATGTTGTCAAATGTTTGCCTCCCCTCCACAAAACCTCATTGGTCCATATCTATCTATTTTGGCATTACCTTTGCCATTCTTTTAACCATTATATACATAAAGACTTTATAATCATGGTTTAAAATTGAAACGGACCAATATGAAGCTGAATCAGATGGATTTCTACCAACTTTATGTAGTACAGCAACCACAGTTTTTTTTCCAGGATGTTGGTGCCTCCCATCCTTTTAAAACACTGTTAAACAAAACCTTCCAGATATTTATCACATTATTCCCTCCTAATTTCCAAAGTTCCACTGGAATACCATCTATTCCTGAAGACTTTCCTGTAGATTGGATATCCATCACCATTTTTATCTCATTTCCTCCTATCTTAACTGTTAGTTCTTGAGCCTTATCTGCCTTTAACCTTGGCATATTTAAGTTTTCGATAAATATTTCCATTTGAGCTTTTTTTTTTATTTCCCTACATCTCTGCTTCATACATTTTTTCATATCATAAAACTTCTAAAATATCTTCAATACCTTTACGGGATCTCTGTTTTTTCTTATTATAGGCTCCCTGAATTTGGCAATAACCCTTTCTACTTCCTGTTGCTTAAGTCATTGTGCCATATGTTTTTGTTCTCTGGATTTATCAAAAAACAGTTGCTTAAAAGCAATTTTTCTAAACTCATTCATATTATCCATATACTCTCTCATTTTCTCTTTAGCACTCTGCACTTGTGCCTCCTCTTGTTTTGTGAGACTCCTCTTATTTTACAATATGTTAACTTTTGTCAACTCCTCTAAATAATTCTTATTACTTCTTAACTAGATCTCTTTTTTGTTTGCTTCTACCCTATTTTTAAACTCCACTTTTATTTTATTCCACTCACTAGTTATAACCTTTGCAGTACTTTTTTATCTTTCCTGATAACTCCTGGAAAATTTCTACTACCCGTTCCTTAAATTCCACTCTTTTTAACAGATAGGTGGGGAAGTACCAGTGTCTCATCTTTACTTCATTACCCTGCATTTTTATATTGGTAATTATTGGCACATGATCTGAAATAGTTATTGGATGTGTATCAAAGTTCTCAATTAAATGGACATGGTCATGTGAAATATAATTTCTGTCAAGTCTAACCCAGTTGCAGTATCTTGGGGAATAGTATGTATATTCTCCCTGAGTTCCTACTGCTGAATTCATGTCTTCCATACCAAATATTTAACAGTACTGGATTACTGATACAAAAGTCAGAACTGGGGACATTATGTCTAAAACAATTTAGTTTGTACAGTACAGCAGAGTTACATTCAATGTTTCTTTACAAATAATGGAGTACCAATGGTGCCTTCTGTGGAAGGTTGGGTGCAACTCGACACTGTAAAACTCCACTGCCAATCATGAGCGGACAGGTGATCTGCTGTGGCGACCCCTAACTGGGAAAAGCCAAAAGAAGAAGAAGAAGAATGGTGTAAACATAATGATATGTTATATTAGGTAGAATGTAGTTAACCTCATAGATTACTCAGCATATGATGATATGCTAATTAAATGTATATAGATTTGTCTCAGTTATCCAAAGGAAAGCATTCTATGGAGTTAGATAAAGTGTGTAATGTGGCTGCAGAAGTGTACTCATGCAGAATAATGACATCACAACATGAAGTATTTCAGGCCAAATGTCGGATTCAAGTTATTTCTCCAGATGATAATGTGACCATCTTTAAATTTCAGTTTATATGTTTAGTTGTGTTCATGTGTCATTACTAAGAAAAGGTATTCCTTTAGTGTAAGTTTCAATGAGTTTTCCGGATAAAACATTTATGCTCGACAGGCTATATAATAAAAAAGGTCATGGGCTAAATGAAACTATTTTGAGAAAATTAATGTTAGTAATACTCAATATTTGAATTTGTGGACAGAAGAAAAAGGACTTATTTGTTACAAAAGGGAAATATCATGCTATAATAAGACATAGATTGGGAATGCAGAAAGCACAGGTATTAGCCAGTGTAATTTTACTATTACAGAACATCAAGACCTTAAAGATAAAAATATAGGATTATTAGTTTATACTCTAACAACTAAACAACTTGATGCAGTTTATGGTATTTTCTTCATGCTAATTTTGTAAAGCATGTTTGGTACAGTAATTATGTTTTAAGATACATGTATTATATGGGTGAAAAGAGAGCTTACAAATGGCTGCCACCAAACTGGTATGGATCTCATTACAAAAAATATGTAATACCAGCTATAAGGCATTAGTTTTAGAAATAGAAATAAAAAAGTAAAAAAAAATAATAAATCCAGTAGATATTTAAGTGACACCTAGTGGTAAAATTAAATTGCAAGTTTATTTACCAGATGAAGAAAAAATATTTTTGCAGTGGCATATTAGTTGTAGAGCAAACTATATTACAGTAGTCAGTATTAATGATATAGTACATTTGTGAAATAACTAGAGAAATACCTTCCTCACCAGGGATTTTAAGAGGAGTTGTTAGAACAGATGTTAGATAAAAAATGTCTCTCTTTGTATAGGTTTGGAAATGCAGCCATTTTGAAGTAGGCCTGTAGTTTCATTTTATATTTTACACTTTATATGCAGTTTTATTGAATTCAGTTTCAGGGGAAAATACACATGAGCTGAGTTCAGTGAGTGACCTTCAGGTCAAACACTGATAAGGACAGAAGTGTAAAACTCTCAAGTTTCCCTAGAGAACATTTTTTTATGTTGTGTGACAGAATTAATTTACACAGACAGAAATAGACAGTACAGATTAGGCCACCTATACAAGTTTTGTTATTGAAATTTATAGTCACAAAGTCTGAGGCTAAAGGATGAGAAAGTAATTCAAGCTACAGAAACAAGGTATAAGACATGTGAACCCAAAAGACAAAAAGTAATATACTGAAGTACAGAATACAGAGTACCAAATTCAGTTCAGTTTGTTTAGTTCAGTGATCACTATCAGTCAAGACAGTTCAACTACTAATGACTTTATGCTGCTCTTTTGCCATAGTAATAATAATTTTCTTGCTACAATTCTTACTTTGCAGTTTGTTGTATATTACTGTATTAATAAATGCTGCTTATTAAATGCAGAAAACTTTGGCATGGTTGTTATGCTAAACTAGCATGATATAATGTAAGCAGTAAAATGTAGCACTTTTACAGATAGATCTTACATATTGCTCCATTTTAATCCAGTTGTTTAGCTCTTGAGCATCTATGCAAATTTTAATTCTTATTAACCAGTTCAGGTGACACAGCTTGTTTAACAATCAAACCAAGACTCTTTCTCACTTCACTTCTTGCTCTAATTTCTCCCTCTTTCTCTCTCCCCTCTCTCTGTCTCAGTACATAAATTAATAATACTGCCTTTGGCAAAATTTTGATATGGTGTTCCCCCTGGTAACCAACCAAGTGTAACAAATAAACCAATGCATTTCTGCAAAATGTCATTAGAAACTCCAGAATCCTAATTAAATTCTTTATTTTGTTTTCATTGCTTGCCTGTTTAACTCTTAGTGATGTAATGGATTCTTCCTAAAATTAGTAAAAGGTTTTTGGAATGCTAAAAAAAAACATTTGTGCCGCTCACTTCCTAAAATGATAACTATGAAGCACCTTTACAGGGTGCATTTCCTTCACTATTCCTAACTTCTCACGTTCCAACCAGACTAGAATATTTAGCTGATTTACTGTATTTTTCCACTGATACAACTTGAAACATAAGCTTATAAACAACTTTGGGTCTATATTATATCCTTGAACGCTTAAAAAAGTGAACGCTGATTGATCGAACTTATTTTCGCGAAACTGCAAAATATCGAAGCAGCAGAAACTCATATTTTTTCCTAGTGAAAGAATTCAGTTGTCCGTTTCTGTTGCTTCGGTATTTTCAGTGTTATGGTGGAAAGTTACCGGTCGGATTCAGGTAAGTGTGTTTTGGATCAACGATTTTCTTCCCTGGGAAAAAAATCACTGATCTGACAGTTCGAGATTGTAAGCTTTCGCTTAAATTAGGTCGATCAATCAGCATTCGCTTTTTTAAGCATTCAATGATATAATATAGACCCACAACTTCAATATCAAAATGTGAATTCTGAAAACAAACAAACAAAAAAAACCCTGCTTTTTCTTCTCCAGTATTTAACTTAAAAGATAATGGTTTTGACATGAATTGCAAACTTTTATGACCAGCAGAAATTCTGCAATTTGTTTATAAACTTTGACTTCACTGGCAAATATTTAACCTTTTCTTTACTCTTTAGACACATCTTGTAAAATAAATGTCTTTCATCTCTTACCTACTTTTATGAAATTATTCTCACAACCATATAATCTGCAAGTTGTATTAAATGATTTACATTTTCTTTTCTTGCAGATATAATCATCCCTGGTACATGAGGCTTTATTTCTATGTGGCTGCTTTTTATTTCTACTTTAGGTACATCATGGCTTCTTATATCTCCACTTTAGTATTTTCCCCATTTCCTCTGTATTTCATTTTATCACTATCAACTACAGCTTTAATTTTGCATATTTCCCATTCCTCAACAAGCCTTTTAAATAGGGTCTATATTATATAATTGAACACTTAAATAAGAGAACGATGATTAATCGACCCCATGTAAGCGAAAGCTTACAATGTCGAAACCCCAGAAAAGTGATTTTTTTTCCAAGGGAAAAAAATTGCTGTTCCAAAAAAATAAATAAATAAATAAAACTTTAAAACAGTACATAAAGTGCCCCCCCACACCCCCCTACTTAAAGATACCAACTCCGGTATCATACTACAGTGCCGAAAATGGCAAAGTAACAGAAGCAGCCAAGTGAATTCTTACCCAGGGAAATAATTTGCTTAAAAGCCGCTTTGCTATTTTGCCTTTTTGTTCTTTTACGGTCGATCAAGACACATTCAACAGAATGCATCTTCAATCACGTAATAGGAACCCTTTTAAATATATGCTTTTAACTTCCCTCACTCTGAGCACATCCAGTGGTTTATCTAGTAAAAAGTATTCTTTCAACAGTCTACCTCTTATGGGTTACTTAATGCCTCAGATAATTTTATCACTTATCTATGATTCCTATAGATCACCAAACTTATAGTGTTTCCCTTTCATTTTTAACTCAATCTTATAACCTAGTGTGGTTTCCTGAGAGTCCTTAAAAATGGAAAATATATCTTTTATTCATACTTTTCTTGAAACGTCTGTCTCAAAATCAATGATTTGTCTTTCTATTCCAGTTACAGATTACAAGTTCTAAATGACTTTATGGATTTTTTACTTGTGATATTTAGGAATTTTGCACATCAAATTTTTCTAGCTTTTCTGCAGTTCTAATAACAGTGAGATATAACTTAAATAAAGCTTCCAGATTTCAAAACATTACTATATATCCTCAAGAATGTTGATGGCTGTAGTGAAGATATTCTTTTAAAAAACAATAGAACTTGCAAAAATGCAAAAATCAAGTGTTTGTTTGCTCAGTGCTTTTTCTAGGTGAAGTTCAAAACATGAAACAGAATATAAAGGATTAGTTGAAATAAAATCACTTTAGCTAGCAAATCTAGTATACTCTCTCTCTGAGTTTATTCAGTTGAGTAGGTAGATGGATGAGTGTTCTTGTTCTACCTACTTAACTTAATAAACTACTTGAAACTTCAACAAGGAATCTTTATTCCTCCCACGGGGGGGGGGGGGTATCAAAGAGAGGAGTGTGTCTCCTAGATCTGCTAGCCAAAGTGATTTTATCTGGACTAATCCTTTGTAATCTGTTTCTCATTTGTCCTATCATCCTCTGGTCACAGATGGGATACCATAATTGACTTGAGCTTTCATGAATACTTTTGCTCTTTGACTTTCAAAACTTGATTACTTTCCAACAGCAAAATTAAAAAAATATGAAAAATGTAAAGCCTGAGACTATGCAAAATGTGAAAAGCCCAGTCATTTTGGCATTTCTGCTGTTGAAATATAAAAATAATATATTTTTTGTGATTAAATTATCAAATATGGATTTCTCCTCAGGTCCATCAGATACGTTTCACATCCCACAGGGAAATAATGATATTTCTTTGCTCAGTTCACTTCTGAAAGTTACAGAGTAAAGGTTAAGCAGGAAAGGCAGTTCTTGGTGTTGTTTACTTCACTTTTCTTTTCATACCAGGTAATAGATACGTCTTATGAAGTATAGTCAGTAATGACATGTAATGAAAAGATAGAGGCATGGAGTGCATTCACAGCAACAACTTTAATGAAAAACCTGGATTACTGGAAGACATGTGACAGGCATCTCCATAAAGTAACCCCTATTTTTAAAGTGATGTATAGAATATCCTAAGTATGTGTGCAGGCTCTGCACAGTCAAGTATTAAACCATGGTGGTGTGGGCATGCCTTTACAGTGCATCATTACACCATTCTGAATCTTAAATTGATACTAAAATGTATCATAGCAGGAATATCAGAGGTCCTTTATAGGATTCTACAGAAAACTAATATTAAATGGGAAGTGTGCTGTGTTGTGTGGCCCATGTTTTTGTGAAGCCGCAACATTAATAGTCTCAGACAATATAGTTGTCATCCAATACACCAAGTTTTAACCTAGAGGCCATCGTCCTCTGCAACAGGGAAACCTGTATCCCAGAAAATAGGCTGCTATATTCACTGTAACACATCAAGGCCACAGATGCCTCATCAGACGTAGACACATAATACTTAAGTACCATTCTGTAAGTGTCATACCGCAACATTGCTTTTATTGCTATGTATTTTTATTACAAATGACTCAAATTAATGATACTTAATTTTATTTATTAATTTGATTAATGTGAGTTGATCCATGGACCCTTTTCAGCAACAACCAAGGCCAGAGGGCAAAATAGAATTCAGATATAGTAATAAACAGTGATTATCAGATAAATGTCATACTTGTAGGACAATGAGAGAAGTATACAGGCATCAAATACATCTTAAATAAGAACATAGTAAATAATGTGAAATTCACATAGACTAAATCAGACAAAAGACTGACAGTACAAATCAGTAATTTGAACTAATTAAATGATATGGGGTTCCTGCTAAAATACTGAGGACTGCAACTGCAATAATTAAAACTGAAAGACTAAATGTGAAAAAGTCACACACACAAACACACATACATATACATATATGTATATATATATATATATATTTTTTTTTGTTTTTGTTTTTTAAAGAAATCAGACTTGTATATAAACTCTTTCTCCCAACCTGTCATAAAAATATTGGCATAGCTGGTTGCCATTACAGCACCCACAGCTACACCATTAGTCTGTTTATAAATTGTACCCCCAAAAACAAAAAAATTATAACTCAATATAACATCCAGTATTTCAGCTAACAACCTTACTTCATTCTTAGAATAAAGGTTGGATTGGAGCAATTCTTTGTTCACTGTTTCCAAGCCCTCTGTATTTGGAATAGTTGTATACAAGGACACAACATCTGGTGTCACCAATAATGTGGAACTATCCACCTGCATTTCAGATATCAGATTTTTAAAAATGGAAGGAATCCCTAATATAAGAATCACTGCAGCACACTAATTTCTGCAAATATTTATCTGCAAAAATTGCCATAGATTCTGTCTTCCCACCTTGACTGACCACTATGGGGTGAAAACTAGGCATATTTAAATCCTTATGTACCTTGGGAAGGCAAAAAAAACTTCCCAATTTGGGATTCCAAATTCTAAAATATTCAGCTAAACTCACTGAAATAAGCCCTTCTAGCAACCATTCCTCAATACAAGCATCAATGACATTATATGACCTCACCACTTCTTCCCATGAAACCATTTTCTAGAATTTTTTGTTATTTAACATGTTTTCAATTGTACTATAATAATAGTTCATTTCTAATATCACAACAGCATTTCCTTCGCCAGTCTTAGTTTTATATATATATATATATATATATATATATATATATATATATATATATATATATATATATAGTTATTATTTTTCAGCTGTAATAAAGCATTCCTCTCTACTGCAGTTAAGTTATACACACACACACACACACACACACACACACACACACACACACACACACACACACACACACACACACATACACACACTAAATCTGTAGTTGCAGTATGTTGGAGTATCTCCCAAGGGACAGCAATTTTGGAGTTACGGGAGAAAATTTTCCTGCAAAAAATTTTAGTGGCATTATATAGTGGCAATTCTTAACCATTCTCACTTTTCGTTTTTGTTGCTGCAAAACTTATAATTATGTATGTCACACCTTCAATATGGAGTCACTGATATACAGTATGCATCACAATGTACTGCTGAAAGCATTTTCTGACATTTGTATTGCTCTTCCGTGCAGGTGTTGAACCCAAGAAACATAATGACTACCACTTCTGAGGTACAAAGCTGAGACTATCAGGTAAGCAGAACTTCAGGGTATACAGTTTTTACTTTTAATAACTTACTGAGGTTAACAGCAAGCAGCTTAGAACATCTCATGTAACTATGTGAGATGAGTACTGTCCATGGTACTGGGCACAAGAACAAAAACTGCATAAAGCATGTGGGTATTGTGCTGACATGGATGTGCTCATCTACTGTATACAGTTGAACAAGTATACATATAAGATACAAATGTGCAGTATACAGATGAGCACATATGTATATAAGAAATAGACATAATGGAACATTGTATAATGCTTGTTCAAAAATTAATAATAGAATATTGCATAATAGCAGGTGATATTATAGTACCAGTCAAAAGAGATGTATCAGCATTTAAGAGAATATATATTCAATGCAAATAGCAGTAGAGTATTTCACATTCTGGGCGCATTCAGACTAGTCTATCAAATTGCAGTAGAACATATCACATTCTAGAAGTAAAGACTTTTTTTGAGTGATGAGGTTTGTAAAAGAGAATGCATTGTGTGGAGGCTAATGGAGTGTAAATAAGGGGTATAGTACAGTGAAATGAGCTTAGAAGTGATTACCTAAGGGTATAGTAGTTATACCACAAACAAGGTTTCTATGTGGCTACATAAAGCAAAGGTAATTTAGAGGCTGTCAGATATAGACAAGATTTACCCCGGGGGAGATAGATATACAGTGATAGATCCAAGTATTCTTGAAATATTGATATCTGTATATCCAGCAGCATATGTGCACTCTCTATACAGAGTGTGCCATAAGGTGTTCCATACATAACTTCACTAATCCCAGAACTAGGGACTTAAACCACCACCAGTTCATAAATAAAATGCACTGAAGAGATACATTTATTACCCAGTATCCACCCCAACCTGTTGAACAGGCTTCCCCTGTAAGATAAACAAAGTGACACCCTAGCATCCTTCAAAGTACAGCTGGATGATTGAATGGATACCCATAAATGTACTCCAGGACTGGCCTTCTTGACAATTGGGGTACAGCATGAGGAAGGGTAATGGCAAGGTATAAATAGTCTTGTCAGTCCATTGCCTTGTATTTCCTGTGTAATTCTATGATTCTATTTACATACTCTTCCTGGTAATCCTGAGGAGACCAAATAACCTTTAGGTCACTCACAGTGACATCATTGTTGCAGTCAACATATATAGTATATATGACGCAGCTTCTACAGTGTCACTGGTATGGCCACAGGGACTGTAATACTCACAACTGCAGCAGTGGCCCTGTCTATGCATGTAGGTGAGTATGCACATACACAGATATATGCAGTATTCCCTACAGGCCAAACACCCTACCACATCATAACGATTTAAAAGTCCCCCACCATGATCCAGGAGAAACACACTGCCTACCTGGACTTGTATACAGCCAAACACCTTGGGCATGGAAGACTTCAACTACCCATCCATCGACTGGGCAACTTACATAAGTACAAACACGACTGCACTGAGGTTCTTGGACTTTGTTAACTCAAATCCACTGGAACCCCCCAACAAGGGGATCAAATGTCCTAGAACTAGTATTTGCCAACATGGGGGGGCTACTGCACTGCTCCTAATGTGCTGTTAAGTCAGACCATAAATCTGTCTTGACTTGAAGTAAAGATCAGACCTGACACCCCACAGGAGCAAAAAAATAAAAAAAATCTATAAAGCAAACTATTGCCCCCTAAACAATGGTATAAATAGTTTCAAAGCCCCTGCTAGCACAGGCAACAATGACTCCTATGTGGAGAAGTACACAAATGTCCTATATAGCCACTTAAGCAAATGTATTGACTTAGCAGTACCTGACAGGACTAAAACCTCCTGGTCCTCTGGCAAAAAGCAAGCCACCCTAGTGGACTGCAGGTATAAAAAAGGTATATAACAAAAGAAAGAAAGTAAGAAAGAAAGAAAGAAATAAACTGATATCTAAGAACAAGAAAAAACATAATCAGGAAAGGAAGATTACACCACAGAGCATAAACAAGCAATAAGAATGCTTGTAAAATCCTCAAAGCAAGTTAGGAGACTAGACTTTAGCTAAGCCTGAAAGCTCAAAGGGAATACCCAGCTGTGTGCCAAACTTATAGTGGATGGCACCACTCACACAGAACCTGAAGAAATTTTCAACCTGCTGGCTGACAGATTTTGTGAAAATTTTACCTCCCTGTCTCCACCAGCCATACTCCATAGTATTCCTGACACCTGTCCTCTACCATTTATTTCCAAAGAACAGATCATTCCTGCACTCTCCAAGGCAATAATACAGCCTGTATGGGATCAGACATGGGACCAGATAACATCCCAGGCTGCATACTAAACAATCTAAAACAAGACCTAGCGGAACCATTTTGCTGTCTCTTAACCATAACATGAGCACTGGTTTTGTGCTAGAGGAGTGGAGAACAGCAACAGTAATCCCCTTGCTCAAAGGGGGTCCATAAACCAACCCCAGGAACTATAGACCCATTAACCTGACCAGCCTTATATGCAAGGCCATGGAAAGAATCATAGTGGACATTATCAACCTGGACATAGGCAACCTTCAAGCTCTTAACCCAACCCAGTTTGGTTTTGTCAAGGGTAGATCTTGCTTATTAAACATGATTAACTTCTTTGAGAAAGTCAACAAAGCCCTGGATGAGGGTAAAACAGTACACATCGTCTATATTGATTTAACCAAAGCATTTGACATGATTCGCCACTTAGGGATCATTGCGAAACTCTCCCAGCTGGGTATTAACCCATTCATCACTAGATGGGTAGCAAATTGGCTCACAGATAGAACATACAGTTTTAAGTTGGGACATCCACTTCCACCAGTAGACCAGTTACCAGTGGTGTACTACAAGCATCTGTACTAGGCCAACTACTATCTGGAATTTATTTTTCTGAAGTTCAGTCAAAAGTAGATGACCTGTAGCTTACAAAGTTTGCAAACAACTGCAAACTGGGTGCAGTCATAGAGTCCTCCAACAATATCAACAAATTACAGAAGGGACTGACACAGACAAACAATTGGTTCCAGGGCTACGGACTGAAAGTAAATGCAAAAAAATTCCTCAGTATCTCCTTTGGCAGAGAAGTAGCCCCTGCTAGTCACAATATAGACAGTACCCCTCTAAGCTCAAATGCAGTGGTGCGAGACTTGGGAATGCAGGTTAATAACAATCTAAACTTCGATCACCATGTGTCCACAGTAGTGAAGAAAGCCTTCTACACTACCCATCTCATAAATAAGGGCATTGCATCCAAGACCAGGGAGGTCATTACTCTGCTGTACTCAGCCCTTATCAGACCACTGATCGAGTACAATGGTCCCTTCTGTATGTACCTTACCAGACACGTGCAGCAGCTGGAGAGACCAAAGAGGTTTCCAAACAAGAGAATTCAGGACCTCCAAGACATGACCTACATGGAAAGACTGAAAGCCCTATCACTGTACTCTGTATCATACAGGCTACTGATAGGTGACTTGTGCCTGGCCTACAGAGCAGTCTGTGACCCTGCCCATATGGAAATGCTGCACATCCCCAAATGAAATGGGACAAGAGTCACTCCAGGGATCTCAACCTAGCCTGTAACATTAACAGAACTTGAGCAAGAGACAGATATATCTCCAAGAGATTGTCACTTCTCTGGAATAAGCTCTCACTTCATGTGAAGCAGAGCTCCTCAATGACCCTATTTAAGTGCAACCTTGACAACTAGATGGAAAACTGCAAATTCACCCTGGGGGTGGCACCTATGTCCCTCATGGACAGGGGCACTCAGTACTAATCATAGTATCATTCTACAAACAATGACCATTTAACTATGGTCAACTAGGGTACTTGGGGTTTTTACATGGCTAGGCCCTAGGGCCATTAGCCTAGTAACCTCCTATGAACCTATGACACTGGTACAACATGTGGTATGCATTGTGCATCTGCTCATTATTGCACTGTGTCTTTTTCCCCTACCACATGGTAGAAATACCTTATCATAGACCACGTCCTTCCAGACATATGCTCAGTAATGTCCCCACATGTTTGTGCATATTGGCGGTGTGCAGTTTGTAACACATGTTGTCAGTGTTTGAGTTGGTCCTGCCAACAGAAACCTGTCCATGTAGCCAGCCACATTTTCCACATAGTAAGATGCCCGGCATTGCTCTGGAGACATGTCCACAACATGCAGTACGACCACAACTAATAATATACAAACCCACTGTGGCACACATATCCTTAGCATTACCTACAATGGAATGTGCGATGTGTTGATCCTATATGTCTGCCTGTTGGTTTGTGTCTTGTACTGAGTCAGACAGCAAGGTATATGGTGATATGTGACAATACAGCTCTATGACAATTGATTACATTTGAACCTTTGTTGCATACATCTGGAAATAAAACACAGAGTCTGTGTATTATAACCTATCCTAGCATGTCTGTTTCCTTGTCCTTTATGAACAGTGCTCTCCTTTCATTAATATTAGCCCATGTCTTTTCCACTAAGGAATTCTGTTATGATTATATTACTGTTTTAATTAATCACCTTCTCAGAGCTAACTGAGGTACATTCTCATGCAATATTGTCCCAAGGGTTAATTATACTACATTTTACTTTAACCTCTCAGTGTATATTATGGATGCTAATGTAACCAGATTAGTGCTCTGTTTCAGGTTTTGAAATACTGTGCTTGACTGATTGCGATGATACATAGACAGTGACATGAGTTTACAACCAGTCTTTGAAAAAAACTAGCACAATTTCTATAACCTGCTCAGCTGCATGGCATATCCTCTAAAATGTGTCAATCATTAACAGAAGCGTGGGTCACTTATTGCAATTCAGAAACTATGCATATACCAAAATCACTTCCAAACCACAATCATAACACCTGTTATAGGCGACAGAGTCATGAGTGCTCTCTAAAATAACTTGTAAAACTAATGAAAGTGTACTGGCACTAAATAATGGGAGAGCACTGTCCCTTTCCAAAATATTTCCTACAAAATATGTCATATGTGGCACCAACTGTGTAAAACCATCCTGGCACACATACATAAACTTGTGTTTCAGAGAGTGAATGTGGCTCAAAATTATAGCTTTATCAAATTCAGTGAAAAGGCTTTTGCATTTAGCTTCAAAACCGATCCAAAAACATTAAATTATAATGTGAATAAAAATATATTTATAGGTGAATATTTTAATAATTATAAACCAGGTTTAGGCATGACATTTGCTGGTGATAATATGGTACCATGAAGCATCAGCACTTCAGATTTTCACTCTAACCTTTTCTTTGAACCACAACACAGAAATATATGGCAGAACAGCAATACAGACTACTTTCACTCATTTGAGCTTTCAGCTGATAAGGAGAAAAAAAATAATTAAAAGTCTCAGTTGATTAAGCACTCAGTTGTATATGACCAAGTGAGTCTACCCCTTTACATTAGACCTCCAGAAGGGAATAAGGTTTATGAGGTGGACCCTTGGCATTGTTGGATTCAAAAGCAATCATCTACTTCTCTATGTTGTTGTTATCCTCATTTGTCTATTTGTTTATTTATTTGTTTGCTTGTTTATTTGTGTGTGTGTGTGTGTGTGTGTGTGTGTGTGTGTGTGTGTGTGTGTGTGTGTGTGTGTGTGTGTGTGTGTGTGTGTGTATCACAGACACATTTATATGCAGTTGCCAAGTAGGTACACTGCTCAGAACAGATTTAATTTGCACCTGCATGCATATAAAAAGACCCAATTAAAAAAAAAAAACATACACACACAAAAACAATCAGGTGCAGTACTTATTGAGGTTTCAGCTTCACTTTCATCTTTGTTATGGTGGCTTTAGACAAAGTACCTGTAAAAACAAGTAAAACACAAAACCAACAAGCAGTGAGTGCATAGAAAAAAAAATATATATATATAAATGCAGAATACAGAAACATTGAAATACAGATTACAAAACAATCAATCTAAAAGGCCGAATTATTAAAAGAAGTCTTGTAATTGACCAATGGTGTTTTCACCAAATACCAGAACAGATAGTAACAGGTAGTCATACACTTATCCCCCTTCAACAAGAACTCAGGCATTCTCTAAAGCATATATTAATATATTTAATATTAACAAGAAATGGACACAGCTAGAATCATGGGAGTTCAAACACAAGCCTACTGCACTTTCCATTTCTGAGACATGGCTTAAACAAAACAGAAGACTCTTTCCAAACTTTCTAATGAATATAATCACTTTACTGTCTGTAGGCCTGGCCATAGTTCAAGTGGTGTTGTACTATGCCTGGCCATAGTTCAGGTGGTGGTGTGCTGACCATGATTAACAAAGCAGCCTATCTAATCTCTTCACTTATTGTTAAGAGCAATCCTACTACTGACAATTGTCCTGACTGGTTATTGTTACAAATTATGATGGGAGGGAAAGCAAAACATCTAGAGGCTACACAGCCTCAATCAAATGTTAGTACATAATAACACTGACACCATACTGGATTTAATCAAGGCTCAAAAGCTTATAATTGTTGGTGACCTTAATATAAACTGTCCCCCCACTAAAATGTTAGCTAAACAATGCCTGTTTTTAGAAATCTACAGCAGATTATGTACAAAGGAGCTAGACCCAACTTAACTACAACTATATATACAATGTTTTTATGCAGCAATTTCCAATATTCCTAGCAATTCAATTAATTTTCTAGTCCTTCCACCTTCACTGAGCAATCACTACTCAGTGATAACAACATGGTCCCTGAAAAGGTTGTACTACAAGCACTTAAGTCCTAAGTGTTCAAAGACCACTGTGTTAAACCCAACGACTTGAGTATCTTGTTGCTTATACAGGCTGCCTCTCCCATTCAAACTAGAATATGACTTCAGTCAAGCAGTTGCCATACCTATAAACATTATTCAAGTTTGAATGAGGTAAGTGAGGCAGCTTTAAGGAGAGAATGGGAGGTATAAAACTGTAGATTAGGTCAGCAGTCAGGAAGAGGGGTTAGGTTTAGGAAGCAAGAGGGGAGTTTTACTGTTTGGGAGGAGAAGGGACTTTTAGGATGAGGTAGTGGGGTGGGGAGTTCAGGGTCAGAGAGTAGGGTAACAGCTTTAGGGTTAAGAAGCACGAGATTTGTTTTCAGTTTAGGAAGTAGAAGGGGAGTCTCGGGTTAGGGAGCAGCAGAGGAGTGTTACTTTTAGGGAGCAGGAGGAGAGTTTGGGAGTGATGGGAGAATGTAGGTTTAGGGAGGAGAGACGGCAGTTTTAGATTTAGGGAGAGATCAGAGTCATTAGAATTAGGAAGGGTATGTGGAGATTAAGAGATATGGAACAAAGACTCAGGTAAGGAACCAAGCTGGATTTTTAGGTTTAGAGGTAGGGTTCTGGTAAGTCTACACAGATTTATAGGGTTGGGTTTTGGCAGAGCTAAGGTTTAAGAACAGACTGTTGTGAGTTAGAGTATTTGTCTTTTCAAGCAAGTAGCAGTGAGTTAGTGTGCTGCAAACTATTTGCATGTGAACATTTGTGGTAGAATTCCCCCATAAGTATTAAAAGACCACCCACAATCATTACAAATCATTCCATTCCTGATTCATTAAAATATGTACTGATCACTGAATTACCACACAAAGACTGGAGCCCACTGTATACTTGCAACCATTCTACTATTTTATTGGCCACTTGTTACAATTGATTGCAGCCATTCTATTACTTCATTGGCCAGTTGTCATAATTTGCTCACACCAATTCAAGATTGGTTCCTCCCAATAAGGTCTAGACAAATCCCCCAGGAAAAAGTAGCCATGGATCTCACCTGATCTTGGGACACAAATTAAAAATTGAAACAAGGCCCAGCTAGATTGGAAAGCAAACTCCAACAATACTATAACACTGACATTATTCCTAAAACTGAAAAAAAAGCATTAATAAGGCTAATGTTTCTTATTTGCCACACTTACAAATGAAGCTATTAGGTGACTCCAAGAAGTTTTGTCAATCCATTTAATAAATCTGCACTAGTAAAGATTTCAAAAAAGCACTCACAGATCACATAGCAAGAATTAATTCCAAGCTAAATGACTGAACAGACACCATTGTCTTCCCCAACAAAGCACACTCTTTACATTTTACCACTCCTTTACAGCAGTTGATAGAGTTCCTTCAGTTTTACTTTAAGGCTACCAATAAATCATGTTTGCAATCTTTCCTAGAAAAAAATATTTCAGATATAATCCAGATTCCACATTCTACATCCCAAGCCTCTTCAAATGGCATTGTATTATTAAGTAGTCCCCTCACTTATATCTTTGACCTTACGATAAAAACATGCCCCCCCCAGTTTTAAATATTCACTAATTATCTCACATCACAAAAGAAGCCACCCCATCTTCTCCTAGCAAGTGCCACTCTATAGTTTAATTATTGAGAAAAGTATTTATAATCATGTTTTAGATTATATCAATATCAATACCATAATTTAATGTACTATCAGGCAAATAGCATGAATTTAGGCCAAAGTACATCACTGTAAAAGCACTTTACTCCTTAATAAACAAAACGTATAGCAGAATAGAAGATGATATGCTTTCTGGTGCTATTTTCCTCGATAAAAAAAAGCTGTGAAAATGCCAGCATCCAATTACTTGCTCAGAAATTACACAATATATGTTTTTATGACAAAGTTATTCTATGGTTAGAAAGCTTCCTTTCCAAGGAAACATTTGAAATATGTGAAAAATCTTACTATTCAGAAACACATAACACCTCAAAGAGCACTCATTAAGGATCAGAACTGAATCCTTTTGTATTTTCTCTATTCATAAATGACCTTCTATTTAATTTGTCAATTGTATCTTTTACTCAAATGATAATGTTGTCACAGATTTACCACTACCAAACTGCAAATCTTTGTGCTTTCTGTGGAATAGGCTGGCTGCTAACAAATTGACAACAAATACTCAAATAATCCCGCATAATAACACTTAGCATTCAACAAGTCTAATAGTGCATTCTAATGGTATGCCCATTTTTATCAGCACACCCATTCACATACCAACTGTCAGCACACTTATTCACATTACATCAATCAGCACACCCATTCACATTGCAGCAGTCAGCATGCCCATTCACATTACAGCAGTCAGCACACCTATTCACATTACATCAGTTGGCACACCCATTCACATCACAATAGTCAGCACGCCCATTCACATTACAGCAGTCAGCATGCCCATTCACATCACAGTAGTCAGCACACCCATTCACATTACAGCAGTCAGCACACCTATTCACATTACATCAGTCGACACACCCATTCACATCACAATAGTTAGCACGCTCATTCACATTACAGCAGTCAGCATGCCCATTCACATCACAATAGTCAGCATGCCCACTCACATTACAGCAGTCAGCATGCCCATTCACATTACAGCAGTCAGCATGCCCATTCACATCACAATAGCCAGCACACCTATTCACATTACATCAGTTGGCACACCCATTTACATCACAATAGTCAGCACGCCCATTCACATTACATCAGTCGACACACCCATTCACATCACAGTAGTCAGCACACCCATTCACATTACATCAGTCAGCACACCCATTCACATACCAACTGTCAGCACACCTATTCACATTACAGCAGTCGGCACACCCATTCACATACCAACTGTCAGCACACCTATTCACATTACATCAGTCGGCACTCCCATTCACATCACAATAGTCAGCACGCCCATTCACATTACAGAAGTCAGCATGCCCATTCACATCACAATAGTCAGCACGCTCATTCACATTACATCAGTCGGCACACCCATTCACATACCAACTGTCAGCACACCTATTCACATTACATCAGTCTGCACACGCATTCACATACCAACTGACAGCACACCTATTCACATTACATCAGTCGGCACACCCATTCACATTACAGCAATCAGTATGCCCATTCACATTACAGCAGTCAGCATGCCCATTCACATCACAATAGTCAGCGCGCTCATTCACATTACATCAGTCGGTACACCCATTCACATCACAATAGACAGCACGCTCATTCACATTACATCAGTCGGCACACCCATTCACATCACAATAGTCAGCATGCCCATTCACATTACAGCAGTCAGCATGCCCATTCACATCACAATAGTCAGCATGCTCATTCACATTACATCAGTCGGCACACCCATTCATATCACAATAGTCAGCACACCCATTCACATCACAGCAGTCAGCGTGCCCATTCACATCACAGCAGTTGGCATGCCCATTCCCAATACAACAGTCAGCACACCCATTCATATTACTGCAGTTGGTGCACCTATTCACATCACAACAGTCATCACACCCATTCACATTAGTAGCAGACAGTAAGCCCATTCACATTAAAGCAGTCAGCACGCTGATTCACAACACAACAGTCAGCACACCCATTCACAATACAGCAATCAGCATGCCTTTCACATCACAGCAGTTGGTACACTCATTCACATTACAGCAGTCGACAAGCCCATTCCCATCCCTAAAACCCTTATCTAGGGATACCATGAGATCAAATCTTAACCTTTAATAAATAAACATAACCATGAGTAGCTAAAACTGTTTCTCAGCTAAACGTTTCATATTTTGTTTTACATCTATTAACCACAAAGCTATACATTACAGTGCCATTAATGTGTTGTTACAAAGGTTTGAATATGCACTCCCACTTACTGCATCAAGCAAACACAGAAACATCAACCTTTACAGATGACAAAAAATGAAATTCTAAGGTTTATTTACTTGTCACACCACAGTGAACACCATTGCTTGACCATCCATAATGATAAAGGGCTGTGTTTCTGCTGAATACCCTACCATGCAGATTACATAATAACAGGGATTGCCCATCCACTCAAAAACTCCTTCTTCTTTAGGAACAACAGTTATGCACTGAGGGATAAGGATAGACTGCTGTTAGTTAGTGCCCATAACCATTGTCATTTCTGGCAGTTCCTTCTATAAAATGGCTGTATCAAACTGGAATGCCTTGTTCAAAACTTCCTTGAGGCTAAAAGCCTACTTTCTTTCAAAAAGTCTTTGGAAGTGCATTTTACTGAGATTACACATTGTAGGTGTTTTAATGAGTCTGGATTAATCATCAATTACTTTCCAGCTATGTTTCTATCTACCATGGAAATGTACAATTCATGCATAGACTATGACTGTTGGTAGAATTCATTCCCTGTAAATATTGCAAATAAATGTAAGTCAGCTGTTCTGTAAAGGTAGTCAAAGCATTACTATAGCTAAGATTTTCACATTGTTTATAAAAACAAAGCTAGACTTTTTCAGCTCATTGCAAGTGTTGAAGAATACTGTTTGCACCACAATGTTATGTTTCTTAATTACCACAATATACCTAATACCTAGCCTCCAAATAATCTGCAAGAGAATAGAAACTTACATGTTTGTCCCAGGGAAGGACAGGTAGAGCTGGGTGTCATTTGAAAGCAATCATACTTAAATCTCTCCCTCTAATGAGATCTCCTAATGAAATCATAAAGACTGAAACACAGAAGGCCATAAATCAAACCCTGTGACACACCACACTTCAGAGGGCATAGGTTAAAGCAGAATTGGAGCAGATCCTTGCCCCTTCCCAACCCCCTCAGCTCTTCACTAAAGTGGGAAAAAAGGACTTCCTCACTTTTAAACTATAGCAAGCTGATTGTTGCTTTGTAGAAATTAGCTTGGTACACCTTAAACACACGAGGTTCTCCCATTTCGATTCTCAGCTGGAGCACCTTCTGTGTGGAGTCTGCATGTCCTCCCTGCGTTCGAGTGAAGCTAAAGACATGCAGGTAGGTGCGAGCGTGAGTGGGCGTGCCTTTGTTGAAGATTGGGCATTGGGCTGGCAACTCGGCATTGTAAAAATCCACTGCCAATCATGAGCAGACCGGAGTTCCACTGTGGCAATCCCTAACCAGAAAAAGCCAAAAGACTCCCACAACTTAACCAAACAGCACTGAGGGCTGTACTGCATTTATTGGTTCTGAGTAACTCTAGGCCAAACCTAACCATGAAGTGGTTGTACCATGAGTCAAGCTTCACCACCAGTTCAATGGTCATCACATGCAGTAGAATGAGGAAGCTGTTTGTATGTTCTAATTTGTGGGTTGCAAAGAATATAAACTGAGAAAACTTGAATTGCTTCTTATTATACAGGAACTCTTTATTAAGAGTTACTAACTGATTGACCTCACAAATATTGAAGTTTCTCAGAACCATGAAATTCTGATGACTTATTACAGAGTCACCAAAGAATTCAGTGAACTTTTGTAGGAATGATCTCATGCAACCAGGTGAACAATAGATGAGGAGAAACCTACAGTTTACTCTGCAGCAAAGCATGATCAAAGGAATTGGTTTTCCTAGTGGCAATGCAAATCAATCAAATCTTAGAGTTACTGGAAATGTCACTCCTGCCCATGGTATTGTTTCACTGAGGGCAGTGAATGACACAGTTCCCATGTGATACTGTGACAGCTGGATAGGGTTGATGTTTTATCAATTCAGCTCTCCTCAATAGAAGTGAAATCAGCATAATGCAATACACCAGAGAAAATGCCAGCTTTAATGTAAATGGATGTTGCATTTAAATATAGGGTCCTAAAGGGAGCCACAGAAGGACAGGTGTCAATCACCTACCATGTGTGATAAAATGGAGCCTTGCATACTACCTGCAGGAAGGCTGGACAGAATTCCTTAAGATTACTCACCCAAGAGCAGAGTCCACCACAGATGTACACCCAGGAATGCAAACAAAAGGCATACTTCCATTATTCACATCTATGACTACACAGAATATACAAACACCACACCTGAAACACTGAAGTTAGTAAATAATAGGGAATAAAGGGGTAGAGAGCTAAAACTATAAAAATGTTAAATGCAGTCATAACGAGATATCAAAATGGATGTGTAGGAACCAAGAATGGACCGACTCTCCCTTTTCGAATTTCTCCAAATCTCTTGTGTTTCTAATACCATGACAGGAATGGAGCCCATTCCTGAGTGAGGGTATGATTAAAGCTTGTGAAATTAGTTTTTGATCTTTGCTAAGAATGCTCTTCTCAGTACCTGGAATATACCTAGAACTTCTTGCTTCTGCAGTTCATATGGACTTGCATTTATTGGTAGCAAGTTTAAGAATCTTTGGAAATTCTTTTATTAGTCCTGTTGCTCCTTCTACTATTGGAACTGGCAGGGTATGTTTACTGCACATTGCTTTTGTTTCTACTTGCAGATCCTGGTATATTATGACTGCTCCTCTCATGATGTAAAACACTACAAACACTGAGTTTAGCAAAAGACTGCATCGTTTTTTTTCTTCTTTTATCTATTTTCTTAACTGTTGATATTGTGGGATCCCATGTGATGCAAACTTCATCACTGTCAGTAATGTTTTGTGGTACATGTTTCTCACTACTTGTAGTGCTTGTACAACCCCCACTGCAACAATTTTACCATATTATTGTGCTTTCAGGATACAGACCCTCAGCACTGTGTATCACAACCAGCAATGAGACATGCAGGTGTTTTCAGTTCTGTTTTATAGAACCTGCTTTTGTCTGTTTCTCACACTTTTTCTATAGATTTCGTATGCAGGCATGCACTTTGCCCACTATATTGGGATGCTGTTATTAGCTTTTCATCTTCTGTTTTAAATTCACTTCTTAACCATTCCTGCATCTAGTTCAACGTGTGATTGTTAAGGAGTTTTCTGTACTTGCCACTATGTTTATGGGCTTTCCATTTCTTTCTTTTTCTGCAAGTCATTTTCTATACTATTTCTTTTGTTTTTTGACACTTTCAGTTGTTCTCATTTACTTCTGGCTTGATTTCAATTTCTACCCTTTTCCAAAATGCTACTGCTGTTCTAAACAAAGATGTAGTGTAGGACTTCTTCTCTTCATGCTTTAGAACTTTTACCATATTTACATGATGAAGTCAGAAAATATGTACACAGTCCCATGATGAAAGACCTATACATGTAGTCAGTAATGTGGAAGCATAGGCCATGCCACTGGCATACAGATATAAAGATCTCACTATGTCCCAGTCAACCCAAACCCGATTATTGGCTCAGCTGACTGACAGACCAGCAAAGAGGGATGAGTGTGCCCTTCCCAGGTGGGAGGGCATTTGTCAATGATACTCCCTTGGGGACATGTGGCCCAAAGGGGGGGTGCCCTCAAATATAGATGATGAGCACAGGAGGAGGGGCAGAGAGTGGGTAGGGCATATTAAAAAAAAATACAGATGAATGCAAAGACAGCCAAGCCCCAAAGACACTGTAAGGATCCATGACTGGCCCCACTAATACTGGAGTAGGGTTAGGGGGAGGTAGGAGTATAGCTGGTAGATCCAGCATGGACATGGGGCTCTAGAGACCCAGGCTGATTAAATGGTGTCCCAGGAGGGGCCAAAACATTTAAAAAAAATATTTGGAGACATATACAACCTTCAGAGCAAGGGATATATAATCATGGTATGCATTGTTTTTATATATCATTTCATAAGCATGATTTATTTTCCTGTCTAACAAATTCAGTGCTGTTTTGAGAACAGCCAATCACATCAAGGCTATAGGTTAGAACAAGAACAGAAAACTGATATACATACTGGATTTTATTCCTAGATGTCAGATTTCAATATTAGTTTTAATTTTCTGAAATATTCCTTGCTAAGCTTTGTTCTCATTTGTTTATGTTTTATTGACAACCCTTCATCTATTCCCAAATATTTATACACTAACTCCTACTCAAATTCCTTTATATCACATTCCTGTCCCAGACTGATATTTTCTTGGTACTGCAGCTTTCCATTTTAAATGTTGCTTTTGAACATTTATCAAGGCCAAACGTCATTCGTATATCATCAGAAAAAGTTTTAAACATTTGTAGTGTTTTCATATCCTCCTCTTATGAACTATACAATTTTAATTAGCTACAAAAAGTAGATGGGATGTCTTTGAACAAGGTTGGTTTCTTGATGTTAAAGCTGTAACAATAGCCTTGTCATTAATTAAACAGCTTAATGGGTTAATGGCAAGACAAAACAACAGTGGTGATAAAGAATCACACTGGAATATTTCCCTTTGAATTTAGAATTTTTATTCCTGGCTTAATAATTTGCCCTTTAACATTGCTCAGCTACAAAGTGGTTTTCCGCTTGTTCATAGTCACTGCAATGCAATGGATCAATGTAGGATGTATCTTATACATCTGCAAGCATTCGTAATCAATGAATGTCAAAATACATTTTGTAATCTGTCCATGCCATGCTTAGATTCTTACCTTTTCTACAGCTCTCTGCTATGGTTTTGTTAGATTCTTCCCCTTTTCACAGCTCAATGTTATGATTTTGTTTGACAATAGATGATACTTTGTTCATAATGACCTTCTTTTATTACCTTTTTTTCTACTGCCAGATTGATTTTTTAGATGGCCATAACCTCTGTCTGCAACAATTCCAGTATATAATGCATGTATTGTAGGAAGGCACATTATTGGTCTATAGTTCTTAGGATGGCTTGCAGGTTCACTGTTAAGTTGGAGTATATTTTTTTCCTGTTAGCCAAGTTGGTGTCTGTTCAAGATGTGCATATAAGTAATTTTTACTTGGGGCTAAATCATTGTGTAAAGGTGTTAATACTTTATTGAGAAGTTAGGTATTATATCTGGAAATGGGGCTTTCTAGTTAGAAACATTTCTTAATTTTATCTCAATATTTCTGGCTGTTACTTCCTTCCATTTCATATCCTCTGTATTGGAGATTCTTACTGTTTCTTTTACCTCTTTTATCCTTTCAGTATCTTTGTTATGTTCAATAGGGTAGTCAATAAATGCTTCTCCAAACTGTACCTACTTATTTTTAGTGATGTTCCTGTTGCTTTTGCTTTTTGTTTACCAGTTCTCTATAAAACATTTTTGGGTCATCCGTGAATTGTTTCGTTTTTATTTATCCGCATACATTCTAATTGGTTATGTTTATAGTTATATATTTAATTTATTTTTGGAAATAGCGTATGATAAATACTGTTCTGTTTTAATATTTTGTATTGCTTTTACCACATCCATCTTTCTAAGCATTTTTCATGATCTGTTCCCTTTTCGATATTCTTCTAACAGTAATACTTCTTGTCATAGTTTTTTCTTTCTGATGCTCCCATGGTTGCCTTCTACTTGTTCCCTTCCTTTCTTTTGTTACTCTACATTTATGTGGTAATAATTAATCGAATATTACTTAGCTGCATAGTGGTATATCATATTTATCTCTTTCATATTGCGCTTTTCTCTTAATAATCTTAATTACTGTGTTCATCTGTCATTCCAGTCTTCCATCATTTTGTGTCTTATTTACCTTCTATAATCTTTTTCTTTCATCTACCTTAATATGTCTGTCTGTCTCTAAAAAATCAAGCAGATCTTCCGTTAGATCATTTTTTTTCTGGTCTGAGAATATCTTCTTTAATCTGTCTTTCCTGATCTTTTCCTAGCTGTGCAATTCTAAATGGACTTTCATATGAGTCTCCAACAGAAGGTTCCAGAACATTGCCCTGTGGCATATCTTCTTCAGATGCATCCTGCTCCATCTGCTGCACCACCATCTGGGGCTTCATTGTTCCGTCATGTTTCAATATTGCTTGTGTCAGAGATTTCACTGTTTCCTGCTGTTTCCCTTGCTGTGCAATTCTAATTCAACTTTCATGCCTGTCTCCTACAGAAGGTTCTACAACATCATCCTGTGGTGTATTTTCTTCAGATGCATTCTGCTCCATCTGCTAACCTTCCATCTGTGGATTCATTGGCTCGTTATTTCCCTTACTTCTCAAATGGTCTATCACTTCAATTGCTATTTCTTTAAGTTGTGCCTTGCTAAACTTCTCATTTTCAATTACATTCCCCCTTTCTGATACTTATTTTTTATGTGCAATTTTGCATGTCTGGGTGCCTTTGTCTATATTTCTCTTTAAATACCTTTGGGACTGCATTTTGTTAGTTTAGCTTTCTTCTCTACATAAATATCACACCATATCAGGTCTCTTTTTCTTTCCCATGTGCATCCTTCTTTTTTATACCTCTCAACCACTTCTGTTTTTTGTTCCATATCTTGTCTCATATCTTCCTGGCAGAAAGAATAACAATGGCTAGGACATACTGGACCACCAAAGGCACACTGCATCAGGGAACAAATCATGACAGCCAAAAAAGAAGAAGATAATCATAAACACAAAGTACTTGGCACCAGATATAAGAGCAGCCACAGGTGGAAAATCCCAATGGAAAGTCAAAATGCACCCACCAGTTTTGTGGCAGAGAAGAATACAGTCCTGACTGTGATTCAAATGTCTTGAGTTTGATTAGTGGCTTGAACACTGGAGGAAGCAGAATGTGAGGAATGGAAAGGACCGGCAAACACTGGTGCACCAGTCCTGGGAGGAAATGTGGTGTTTCTCCATGCGATCAAGCACTCCCCTGTGATGAGGGTAGTGCCAGAACAGAATAGGAGTAGCCATTGAATTCAGCATACAGAGGGTGAGGGGGCAGGAGCTACTTATTGCCATGTGCAGTGAGCGCATGATATTCAGCAGCAGCATACCTCTCAACTGTCCAGATTTTTGCAGAATGCCCAGATTTTTACCTCATATTTTTGGTCTGTTCCTCATAAAATTTATGATTTTCTGGCAAATTACTGGGATGATCTGAGGACTGAAGTCACTAAATAATGATAAACATTTGTGTTTCAGACTTCACACCCATCAGAAAAATGCATGCTAAGACAAATCCTCTTATACTAGCAACTTTTTTTAAGTTTATAAGAACATTATTTAAAATCTGTCCCTGTGTTGGGGCCTTTGCCTCCCCCCATTCTGTCTGGCTTTGTCCAGATTTTTTGCACTAAGAGGTTGAGGGGTATGTCCAGCAGCCCCACTCTGTTAAGGCTTAACAAAAATCTTTGGTGTACTAGGGCAGAGTATGTTACAGTGCCAGATTGCTCTGCTATATGCTTCCCCTTCCCTTTCCAAACCTGCCAATATCCATGTCAGTCCCAGCCTTAGGATTAGAACCAGAGGCACTAGCATTAGAAGCAGTTGGACCAACACCACCACCTAGCCTCATGCATGCACTGGTTATATAATACAGCTGGCATACACAGGGATGGCCATTACATGAAGTGGTGCACTAAACTGAGAATCCCAAAAGATTTCACATACTCCCAATGTCTATGTTATGAGCATGATAAATAGCCAGATATATAACTGATGTTTTTTAGCCAGCAGGGAAGCAAAAAGGTTTCCTGCAGGATACTTTCCAATAAATGGCAGCATACTTGTCAAATAGCAGAGATTGATTCTTTGGATTATGGTTTCATCAGTTAAGCTGATATCAGTTAGGTTTCTTGCCATCACATGCTGCCAGAGTTTTACCAGTCTTTGTCACTATTCTGTCTATATGAGCAAAAGAATATGTGTGAAAAAATAAAATCCACGGAACAGTTGAGTATGGTTCTCAAAGTAAATGAGGCACTGAGAAGATAAACAGCCTTGGTATTATTCCCAAGAGTATTTACTGGTTCTGATGAAAAGCTAATAAACCAAGAAATAATTGCAAACAACAAGGAAATTTAAAGTGAAAGTATATGATAGGAAGTTCAGGAAAAAATGTGGGAAGCAATGCAAACTCATTAGTATAAAAGATAAACTTAAAAATTGGGACTTAAAAAGTGGGGAATCAGAAAGAGAGAGAAAAGAAAGATAAATTATATCCAATGGAATACCTGTGCAAACATATGTTTGAGGCAGAACAATTAGGTATGTGTGGTGAGCACGAGCTTCTTGTTCTAGAAAATTAATTGTTTGCTTAAGTGGTCAATGCCCACTAAACAAGGGTGCCTTTTTCAAAGGTGACAAGAAGCTTTAAGATGGTTAAATGACCTGCTTAACCATTTGACAAAAAAGTGAACATTAAAGGAATCAACCCTAAGTGTGTTGCATGAAGTACATTAGCAAACCATTACCTTGACCATCTGTGCTAAACTACCCCATGGCTGGAATGACTATCCAGACCAGTGATGCTCCACGTGTGGACATACACTGCAATTATGAAGTTTTCAACATCCATGCTTCTCAGTAAATGGTCATTAAGTAGAAGCAATATTACACAGGAACTGTGATGCTTTCTGACTCGGAATTAAATATGAAGAGAAATTGTGACCGGCTAATAGTCTCTCATGATATATGAGATATTAATGCTTGCAAGCAAGTCAGCAAATGTGTATAGTAACTGTGTACAGTTGTAAGGGACTTAGGAAATTGGAAATTGGAAGAGTCCAGGCATTATCAGCCAGATATCCATTAAATAGACATATTTACATATTTAGAACATCAATGGCAGAAGCTACTTTAAAACAGAAAAGTTAATTATGCACAACAGTATAGAAACTAGATGATAAGCATATTTATTAAATAAGTCCAATGGCATAACCAGAATGTTTGGAATTTTCACCAACTTCTAGAATGTTGCTTCATACAATTATAGTGCTTCCATGCACCAGCGAGCACACCTTTCTAAAAAAAAAAAGTTGCTTAACAAAATCTGGCTTAATAAAAGAAGTGCAAATATGATAGTACATTGTTAAATTAAAAAATGCTAGCTTATCGCATTGCACCAGACAAATTATTTCAAAGACATGCACCATGGCTTGGCTAAGTCACCTACAATGGTGAGCAATCCCCCTGTAGAGAAGTGGAGATGTCAGTATGTGTAGCCTTATGGACAATCCTGAAAGTTGTGGTGAACCAGTAATGGTGTAGGTATAGCTTATCTGATGGTAGGTCAGCTGTCCACATTTGAAGTAGCCCAGTCAGACTTGCAGTCCAGGTGAAAAACGATCAGGTTGGATGGAAAAAAAATCGATGAGGGTCAGCTTGTCTTGCTACCCAGGGGATCAGTTATGGGGATTCCTTATTTTATGCCAATCTTTAATTATGACTGAAGAGAGCTGCAGACATGCAAATGCCAGAGCAACAAACCAACATCTACAAGTTGAGAAGCATGCGTGCATCTCCAAAACTGGATGCACCTGATATCGCATGTCATTGAGGGAAGAGTGGTTTATGTACAGTATTAATGCCTGGAAAAGAATGTCTCATTATCTACAAGGCTTTTGTCATGGAAGCGAGGGGCACAAACAGTAAAGGGTTCATACTGGTATGTTACCAAGCAGTATATGAGCAAGAAGAATGAACGAATGTTGTGGAGAGCAGGAGTAACAGAAGTCATTGGTAAAAAAGTGAAAAATAAAAAAGTACACATTTCAGAAAGTAGGTATCACAGGTCTCACGTGCACATCACATCTTTTTCAGAAAGAAGTTTTATTTGTGTTAGTGGTAGAGACAGCTCTGCTTAAGCCAGTGTGAGATAAGCAGAAGTTCCAGTTAAAGTGACAGCTTCATCAAAGTGGTAATATCACTAGTGTGGCAAGAGCAATCATCACTTATTGCATTGGATATTATTAAGAAATCCATACATTATGTACCCAAAAGGGCACCTTTGGGAAAAGGGTATGGTGAAGTCAAGTCAGCAAGAAAATGCAGTCAAATCAAAATAAATAAATGGCTTTCGACACCATCCCCCACTCTGGAATTATAGACAAACTCACTAAACTAGGTATAAATCCATATGTCACAAGATGGGTTGCCAACTGGCTCACTGACCGAACCCACACTGTGAAAGTAGCAGACTCTAAATCCAACTTCAGACCAGTGACAAATGGAGTACCACAGGGTTCAGTCCTAGGTCGTCTGCTATTTGGTATCTACTTCTCTGAAGTACAGGCTAACACAGAAGGTCTTTGGCTAACAAAGTTCACATATGACTGCAAACTAGGAGCCATAATCAAATCTCCTAACTATGTGGACATCCTACAAAAGGGTCTCACTGAGACAGATGCCTGGTGTCAAAGCCATGGCCTCAAGCTCAATGCCAAAAAGTGCATTGTCATCCCTTTTGGTAAAAACTGTTCCCATGAACTACCACATAGGTGGTAGTCTACTTAACACCGAAAGTGTGATAAGAGACCTTGGGACACAGGTGGACAGTAATCTCTCATTTGATAATCACATTGCCACAGTAGTCAGGAAATCCTTCTACATGGCACACCTCATCACAAAAGGTTTCTCATCCAGGAAAAAAGAGGTAATTGTTCCCCTCTACTCATCACTCATTAGACCCATTATAGAGTATGACGCCCCTTTTGGTATGTACCTCACAAGACATCTACAACTGGAAAGGCCACAGAAATACCTCATAAGGAGGATTACCGGCCTCAAACAGATGCCCTACACAGACCGTCTCAAAAAACTCCAGCTTTAATCTGTCACATATCGCCTACTCAGAGGCAATCTCTGCCTAACATACAAAGCTACTTCAAACCCAGAGCTGTTGAACATGCTCCACGTAAAGAAATCCCAATCCCTCCTAGCTACATGTTCTAGGGACCTAAACCTTGTCACCACAATAAACAGAACATGCTGGAGGGATAGATTATTTTCTCAGAGATTTCCCATACTCTGGAACAAACTACCTATCTATATCAAACAAAGCTCCTCATTAGCACTTTTCAAGAAAAATATTGATGATTGGATGGGAGATAGGAAATTCACCCTGGGGATCATTTCTGTGGCTTTGCTTGACAGGGGCACAGGAAAATAATTTTCTTGGGTGGCAAAAGCCAGGGTACCATTTGGCTACGCCTATAGGGCCAATAGCCTAGTACCTACCTATGAACCTATGAGCCTAAATACTCCAATGCCATCATAAAGGTAGTCTGATAGGCAAATGTTGGAGAATTTCCTAAAAATTAGGCATTTCTGAGGCAGTCATCTGAACTTGGGAGAAAAACTACTCACCCTAGTATATTGAAACTGGGTTACCAATTGAATCAATAGCTAGCTTAAGGTCTTTTGAGGACAGGTTATCTGATATCAGTACAGTAGCTTTTAGTTTACAAGGAGTCTTTGAAGCTTTTTGTTAATACAAGGTTGGTGTGAAGCAGCCATTAGTGTCTGTTTTTCATGAGTGTCTATATTGTTAGTTTGTTTTATGAGAGAGTGATTGCTGCAGTTTTATGCGGACATACATATCACCTTCTCACAGTGTAACCAGATTACATCAGGGTGTCCCACATAAGACAAGACTGCGAGTTTCTGTGTTTTTCTGGCAGTCAGCACAATATGAATGCAGCATGGTACTACGTTATCACCGATTAAATTTTATATGTGTGCATGTGCTTGTTTGTCTATGTCTACATCTATCTATCTGTGTTTTTTGGAGGGATTTAATTATAACTGCCATACAATGACTATATTTTAAGATTTTCTGTGATACCCCAGTGTTAATTTATCAGATGTTTTCCTTGTTCATGTTACCAATGGAGCTTGGCAGGTCAGTTTTATGAATATCCCTTTTTCTGTGCACATATCCTTTGTATGCATATGTGTGTGTGTGTGGGGGGGGGGGTTATATACTACTCTTCCTATTGCCTGTTGTACTCCTATAGTGCTATCTTTATTTCAGTGCTTTGGTAATACTACTGTATGGTTTTATTTGCATGCAACATATTTTAAGTTTTGCTCTATCATGACCCTCAGCGATTTTGTATGTGATACTTGGTCTAGCTATGTATTGCCAAGTGATGAGATCTTAATTTCTTGAGTGTTTGTGATGCATAAAAGTATAAGCTTAGTCTTGCTTTTACTTACGAATTATCTGCGAATTTTTAAGACATTTCTCTGCCATATTTAGAGCCATTTGAGATAGTGTATGAAGCTGTTGGATGGTTGTTGTACTGTATATTTGTATTCCTTATTTCCATATGCATTTCAATGGTCTTGAACAGAAATGGTCCACATATGGATCCTTGTGGTACTTCTTCTGCTATAGGTAAGGAGGATGAGCAGGAGTCTTTCCACCATAAACTTGTGATACTTGGTGAGATAACATCTCACAGTTAAGAAAGTACACAAAACATTGGGGTCATTATACCAAAACAAAAACTTCATAGCAGAAAATACAGTCTTCTTTATGTCTCCCCAGTAGTCGTCAATCTTAAAAAGACTGATCTAAATAAATTTTATGTTGCCCCAATAGTTGTCAATCTTAAAAAGACAGATCTAAATAAACCAGAAATATGTTATAACAAAATAGCAAAATTTGCAACAGACACAGCATTTAGGACACACCACTGTCTAGCCTTAAAAAACTCTCCTGGTTACAACTTCTTCAACTCATAACTTATACTCTGTTAACTATGGCTCATAAACTAATTTTCCAGCCTGAGAAAACTCCAGCTCTCCTAAACATTTTACAGTCCTACTCTAACAGTTGTATCCTTTGCTCAACTAACAAATCACTACTGCACGTTACCAAATTGACAAATATTGCAGGCAACTGTCTTTATTCTTACCAGGTCTACTTTGTTTAATAGAAAACACATTTCACTGAAACTCATTTCGTCAAAGTCTCATTTCACTGAAAATGAGCTGCCTGAACACAATTCACTGAAAGCTCACTTCACTGAAAACTCATTTGACTGAAACTCATTTAGTCTAAAAAGGTATATGCCCTGTTCCCCACTGTAGTGTGATCCTGAAGTTAGTATATATAGTAAGGGGGGGCACAGCTCCCAAAATTGGGGGGTGTGCTGTCCCCACATACTTTGGGTATATATTATCTTCTGGAAAGAGTTATTCATTCAACTTGTAAGTATCCATGTCTATGATTTACAAAATTTAAAATAGGTGGGGGCAACACCCCCCCCACACCACCCCTTACTATATATACTAAGTCTAGGATCGCACTACAGTGGGGAATAGGGCATATACCTGTTTAGACAAAATGAGTTTCAGTCAAATAAGGTTTCAGTGAAGTGAGCTTTCAGTGAATTGTGCTCAGGCAATTCATTTTCAGTGAAATGAGGCTACATAAAAAATAATGGAGGTAAAGGGCCATCACATCCACTTTGCCATGGCTGGTAATAGCTACCAATGAGTGTGGGACCCATGTGGGGAATACAAGTAACAGACAGGGAAATAGGGAAGTAGAAAAAAAAGATGTGGAGCAATAGTGAAAATAAAGGGAACAGACAAGAGGTATGCCTTTTTTTGAGAATAGAATAAATGAAAAAGACAGGGAAAGAGGAGGAGGCGAAAACTCTTGGATAAACATTTAACAAATATCACAAGACATGACAGACAAAGGTTAGAAAAAACATTAAGAGGAGGAAAATTACACAAGCAGCACACTGCAAAGGATGGTTGAAGGTAAACTGACAAACAGGGCAGGGATGCATACTAGCTATGGCGCACTGCAGAAATACAGATGTACCTGTGCATTATGAAGTGCTGAGATGTTGCAAACTATCACAGCCAAACTTGAAGCAATGGGTTGTAATGACATGAATGGTGATTGCAGTACACAGTAAATACTGAATCCAATAAATTCTGTCAGCAATGGAAGAGTAAGCCAAGCTACAGCATAGATGAGCAATTAGCAAATCCAAACAGAGAAAAGTAGGATAAGACAAGCAGAGGATGGTCTATAACCTCCAACCATGCATGTGAAAGGCAAATAAACAAGCACAGTGCCAAACATAAGTACTGTAACAAACCAGTTATGTGACTGTGTATTATACAACTATGTGTACATAACCTAAATAAATGAGAAATGGACTAAAGATGTGAAACAGATGCGAAAGACGTAGGCCATGTCAGAGGCAACACAGATGTGCTGTGCATGTGTGACCTGCATCGAATAAACGCAATCCAATCAGAAAGGAAAGTCACTATGCATACACCCAGCAATGACAGTGAATAATAATCGGCAATGACAATATACATAATACTAGATAAGGAATGCCAGTTTGTGTCTAGGAATAAATTTTAAAGAATCCTGTTCATTACTCTAAACAGAGGTACAACAGGAAAAATTACCTTGCCTGCATATGCCTTGCAAGTATATAATAGCAAATATTGTTGCACACTGTATTATTTTAACAGTAAAAATACATGGTAATGATGCTAATGTAGATAACGTTAAACATATGCCATGTATACATGCAAAATACTTGGCAAAGGTAAGACAGGGAAGGGAGGTAGACAACAAAAGTCCACATCAATAGGAAAATGCAAGCAAATTAAATTGGCACACAATAAAGCTGGACAATGCTATATAACAGGACATACTGCACATGCATATGTTCACCATACAGAGTGGTGTGGAAGTTCACACAAGCTACACTGAAATGAATGGCTAATGTATGTCACATGGGTAGATAACATAGCTGATGCCTGTAAACACATCTGTGTACATATTACCCAAACTCAGTAATGTGTAACAAGTAAACATCAAAATGCATAGGTACACAACATAATATTCCTATTCCCATAAACATATATACATCATGACAACGTAATGGAACAGGCACAACAAACACCATTAATGGCATATCTAGCAACATCCCTGTGTATGACTGAGCAAAGGACAGTCATGAACATGACAATGGAAGAAATTAATGTACACAGTTCTAATGTACAAGGGCATTTGTGTCTCTATCATCCTACGCACATAGATACATACATGTACATAAATCATCATATATATATATATATATATATATATATATACACCAAATGCCGAAATATGGGCATCTATGCCAATATTATCATGCATGCTATAATATAACATAGAATGAGAATCAATACATAGGTTCATAGGTTCATAGGTTCATACAAGGCTATCTGCCCTAGGGCATTTATAAGCCTAGCCAGAGTGTGTTTGGCTTTCGTCACCCATTTTAAATTAATTTTGCTATGCCCTTTTTCGAGGTTAGTATACTGTGCCTCTGTCTAACAGTGACACAGAAGTGATACCCGGGGTAAACCTACGATCTCCCATCCACTCATCAAGATTCCTCTTGAAGAGAGTCAATGAGGGACTCAGCCTAACCTGGACTGGGATTTTTTTTATTCAGAAAAGGGAGCCTCTGGGTTATGAATCTGTCCTCCCTCCAGTATTTGTATTTTCAGTGCTGGGGTTCAGTCTCTCTCTCAGCTCGAGCTCGATGGGATTTTATTTGCATGCAGCATGTTAATTTTTTCCATGGGGTTGGACATATATATCATATACAGATCGCCTCTGAGCAGGCGGTATGACACTGAGTAGAGCTGGGGTTTCTTTAACCGGGCAGCATATGGCATCTGTTTGAGCCCTTTGATCCTCTTGTTGAGGTACTTTTGGGGTCTTTCCAGTTGCTGCAGGTGTCTCTTAAGGTACATCCCAAAAGGGGCATTGTACTCAATTATGAGCCTGATGAGGGATGAGTAAAGAGGCACAATGACCTCCCCTGATCTAGATGTGAATCCCTTCATGATTAAGTAGGCTATATAAAATGTTTTTCTAACCACTGTGGCCACGGGGTTGTCAAATGAGAGATTGCTATCAACATGGGTCCCCAGGTCCCTAATTACTTCTGTATTTAGTGGATTACCACCTATGTGGTAATCTGTGGGCACTTTGTTTTTGCCAAAGGGGATGACTATACACTTTTTGGCATTTAGCTTGAGGCCATGGCTCTGGCACCATTTGTCTGTTTCTATGAGGCCCTTTTGGAGGATGCTTGTGTCAGCTGGAGAGTTAATTATGGCGCCCAGTTTGCAGTCATCTGTGGACTTGGTCAGCCACAGTCCTTCCGTGTTGGCCTGTACCTCCGAGAAATATATACCAAACAAGAGAGGTCCCAGGACTGAGCCTTGTGGGACGCCACTTGTAACTGGTTTGGAGTCTGACATGGCTCCAGCAATTCTAACCATGTGGGTTCTGTCCTTGAGCCAGTTTGCAACCCATCTAGTGACATAGGGGTTTATATTTAACTGGTGAGCTTATCTATAATGCCCGAGTGGGGTATTGTATCGAGGGCTTTTGCGAGGTCCAGGTAGGCTGTGTGGACAACCTTTCCCTCGTCAATGGCCTTGGTGACTGTTTCAAAGTAATCGACCAGGTTTAAGAGGCAGGATCTGTCCTTAACAAAGCCGAACTGGGTAGGATCCAGTGTCTGTAGGTCCCCAATATCTTTATTTATGAGGTCCATGATGATCCTTTCCATAGCTTTGCAGACCAAGCTAGTCAGGCTTATGGGGCAATAGTTTCCAGGATCCGTTGAGGCACCACCTCTGTGGAGAGGGACCATTGTTGCTGTATGCCACTCTTTGGGTACATATCCTGTAGTAAGGCTGAGATTGTACAGTAGTTTTATCTTTGGGTTTAGCTCTTCTTGGAGTTCATGTAGGATGCAGCCTGGGACACCGTCTGGTCCCATTGATGCTGTGTTTATTGCTTTGGAGAGGGCGGCTCTTACCTGAGCATCTGAGATGTCAGGGGGGCAGCACTCTGCTGGGATAGATATTTGCCCTTTTGGTGGGGGGGGGTTGCACTGAATCTGTCAGCTAGGATGTTGGCAATGTCTGCGGGTTCGGTGTATTTTTTGTCATTTTGGACTAATTCTGAGCATATCTGGGAATTCCCACCCAGGTTCCTAAAATACTAAAGAAAGCCTTGTGATTATCCTTAGTGTCCTGTGTAATTTTTCTCTCGAAGCTGGCCTTAGACGATTTTATGAGTGCCTGTAGTTTTTTGCTAATATTGATCAGAGATGCCTTCCCTTTTTGGGATTTTGCTCTATCATGTAGTAGCTTCCTCCTTCTATTGTATAGTTTGTTTATGGCTGGGGTCCACCAGACAGGACGTCTGCCTTTGGAGGATTGGGTCTTGGTTTTATTTGGGATTGCATAATCCATGCATTCCTGAAGGTGTTCATAGAATGCATTTATAAAGGATTCTGCGGTCTGGGCTGTATTTTCCACAGGTCCGGGTGCTTTGAAGGATTCCACCTCAGTTTTGAGGAGTGTGAAATTTGCTTTAGAGAAGTTTTTCACTGTGGTTTTCTGGGAAGGGGGTGGGGTTGGGATGTGAATATCCAGTGAGATTAGTTTATGGTCTGATCTTACCAGTGAGGGATACACTTCTGGTCTGGAGCATAGAGTCCCCATGTTGGTGATGATCAGGTACAGTACGTTTTCCCCTCTTGTGGGAGTGGTAATAAGTTGTTCCATGGCATTTGAGTTTATAAATTCTAGGAACCTTTGGGCTAGGGTGTTGGAGCTAGAGTAATGCTCCCAGTCTATGTTTGGGTAGTTGAAGTCGCCCAATATAATGGTGTTTGGAGAGACCTTCATATTTTCCAGTGTTCTCAGGAAGGCCGAGTGGGGTTCCTGGGTTTGGGAGGGTGGTCTGTAGCAGGCTACAAACTGGAAGGCAGTTTTACCCACTGTTAGTTGCACATGGATAGTCTCTGATGCTTCATGCTGTGCCACCAACCTGGAGGTGTGGGTATCTTTGACAAATATTGATACTCTCCCTCCTTTTGTGGTTTGGTCCAAGTTTTGGGGGCGAAAAGCATGGTATGAGGTATAACCTGGTAGTGCTGGGGTGCTCTCGGGAGCCTTGAATCAGGTTTCTGTTACTGCACAAATATCGATGTTCTCCATGCTAAGGAGAGTTTTGAGTGCATGCATCTTGAGGTTTAGATTTCTGGCATTGAGTAGCATTACTCTTAGTTTCTTATCCCTTGTGATACCTATGGAGGTGGGATTGTCTTTTGAGCCTTGCCTAAAAAAGGCACTATGGGGGTAGCAAGAGCCTTTGCCAATATCCGAAAGCCCAGGGGTGACAGGTGCAAGCCATCCTTAGTGAAGCATCATGGCTTGTCGAGCATGTCATCCCAGGCTGACATGACTGGGATTACATGCAGTAATTATGGTATAAATATAGCATCAACTTTATATATTGTAATGGAAAAATGACTGTCTATGCATTATGTGAAGGATAAATGCCCATGAAGAGCATTCATACAAATACAATACAACATGGCACAATTTGTGTCAGTACATACACACACAGAGCTCATGTGCCAGTGTGACAGCAGGACAACATAATGTTACATGTATCACATGGACAAGGACTGGTCATCTTGTTGAACAGAGATAAGACAACAGCAACCAAGAGTGAACTGGATGTAAGGCATACACGTGGGTAACATGTAAATAAAGGTATAGGAGTCATCCCACTCTGTAATGTGAGAAATTTGTGAACAATACATTTGTTGAATTGTTGTCATCCCAGCCATGTACACAGTGGGACAATGCAAGCAGAACAATTGTGTCCCACTTGCATCATGGTATCTGCAACAGTTGACTTGTGACATACAGGGCCATAATGGATTGGATAAAATGCAATACTGCACTGCATGCGTAGAAGTGCATGCATATACACAGAGTTAACATGTAGTACCCTGCCCTTATTGAGCAATGTATGCATTAACTACAGCACATCATGTAAATGTAATTGCTTAATGCATGAGCACTGTATTCATGCATGTCATACATCACCTGTAATGTAATGTAACCTATGACATGATATCCATGGTGTACAGTCAGATGTATATCACCTATGCATGACAACAATCTGCTATGTCTGCACAATCATGCATATACATCACATTTTTGGACTTGCAGACCATGGTGGCAACACTACATAACTGGATCATATGGACAATGCTTACTGTCCTGAGGACCCACCCTGACGGGGTCACATATCACGAATGGTCTCCCTAGTGATTTCCTAGAAGGAGTCACACATGATCCATGCCATATTCTGAAAGATGTTCCTTATCAGGTCCCTCATCTGCATATGAAGGACATCCATTATCGCCTCTTGGATCTGGTCCTGTAAATTGTCTTCCAGTCATGGTGGTTGATATCTCCAGTGGTGAGCAGCTGGAATGATGGCATGTGTATGTCCTGATCTGTTATCATCATCATCATTTATCCCATCATCTTCCTTGCCTTCTGACTTGGATTCACCTGATAGGGTTCTTAGCACATTATTTCTTCTGCCATCCAATCAGCGAGACACCACAAGTCCCATGCTCTGTCAAGGTTAAACCAAAATAAAACAATTCAGAATCCATGTGCACCCACAATTAGAACTACACAACATAAACAAACTGATATAACCCGTGGGTTGTAACAATGTTTTATGTCACATCACAGTAATATATAGCAGTATGTAACTGTAAATTACACATGTAAGGAAAGGCATTTCAATACATAACAATGTAAAAAACCTTGTTAATCACTCATTCCTGCACAATACAATCTTGTTATAAAACACTATGTGATGACCAATTGCATACTGTAAAAGACATATTTTATGATGGTAATATGACAAAATAATTTGACACTAACTGTGACTTGTTTGCTGAAGGTATATCACAATACAATACAGGTGTAATTTCAATATACTTTGCAGACAATATGACCCATAATGTGTCTATATACTTTGTATAATATAAGCAGCGGAGGGCAGAAGGTGTATAGCCAGGATCATGCAACATTTCCAAGCTCCTATTATCAATGTGTATGGATGATATCAATAAAAGGCCATGTTTGGGGCAATTTGTCTATCACAGAAAGTTCTTAATTTACCCCAGTGCATTACATTTCATGCAATGCAAAGTTTAACTGAGATAATGCTGTTATTACTTCCAAAATGAAACAGCCATCAGTATGCCTGAAAAACAAACATGTACAAAAGCAGGACACATATATATTATGACACATCAAGATAAGCATCGTGTGACAGTGTGTCATGAAATGATAAAATGTATTTACATTCAAAACAACTGCTACACTATAAGCTGACAGAAACAATGACAACGTAACATTTTGAATGGAGGTCTGTGAAACAGAACCCTGGCATATGCCTTACAATACAGCCATGCAGACAGTCTATTAGCACATCACACTTGTGGTCAATCATTTGTATGTTCATAGGTTCATAGGAGGGTCATAGGCTAGTGGCCCTAGAGGCCTTACAAACCTAGCCATGTTATTCCTGAGTTGCCTCAATTGTCCTTGGTTAGATGGACATAATTTGCCTATGATTAACACCAACTACCTCTGTCCATGAGGGACATGGGTACCACCCAGGGGTGAATTTGTGGTCTCCCATCCATTTGTCCAAGTTGCACTTGAATAGGGTCAGTGAGGAGCTCTGCTTCATGTGAATTGGAAGTTTATTCCAGAGTAACAACAATCCCTGAGAGATATATCTGTCTGTCCAGCATGTTCTGTTAAAGTCACAAGATAGGTTAAGGCAATTTGACCTGTGGATGTGCAGCATTTCCATCATGGCAGGATCAGAGACTGGCCCGTAGGCCAAGCACAAGTTGATTCTCAGCAGCTTATATGATACAGAGTATCCATGTAAGCCATGGCTTGGAGGTCCTGCATTTTCTTGGTGAGAAACTTCTGTGGTCTCTCCAGCTGCTCCAGGTGTCTGGTGATGTAAATTCAGAAAGAAGTATTGTATTCTAGTAATAGTTTGATGAGGGTTGAGCACAGTGGAGTTATAACATGCTTATACCTAGATGCAATGTCCTTACTTATGAGATGTGCAAAGTAGAAGGCTTTCCTTACCATTGTGGAAACCTGGTGATTGAAGTTCAGATTGGTATCTACCTGTTTTCCCAGATCTCACACCACTGGGTTTAAATTTAGGTGGGTGCTGTCAATATTGTAATTAGCAGAGAATTCCACTTTGCCAAAGGAGATAATAACACACTTTTTTCCATTTAGTTTTAGACCATGGCTTTGGCACCAGTCATTTGTCTTTGTTAGCCCCTCCTGTAATATGTTAACATTGTTAGGGGACCAATTTGCAATTATCAGTGAACTTGGTAAGCCAAAGGTCATTTATTTTAGTATGGACTTCCAAGAAATAGATTCCAACCAGTAAAGGGCCCAGCACAGATTCTCACGGTACATCACTGGTGACAGTTCTACTGGTAGAGGTGGTCACAAGCTTTGAAAGTATACATTCTGTAGGTGAGCCATTTGGCAGATGTAAAAGTTAATCCCCACCTGGGAGAGTTTCTTAATGATACCTGAGTGGGGGATTGTGTCAAAAGCCTTGTCTAGGTCAAGGTAGGCAGTATGTACTGTCTTACCTTCATCCAGGGCTTTGGTGGCTTTCTTGAAGAAAGCTACTAGGTTTAGTAAGTATAATCTACCCTTAATAAAGCCAAACTAGGTTAGTTCTAGAGTTTAAAGGTCACCTATGTCCTTGTTGATAAGGTCCATCGTGATCCTTTCCTTGGCTTTGCAGATGAGGCTGGTTAGACTTATGGGTCTATAGTTCCCAGGGTTGGTTGAAGGCCCCCCTTTGTGCAAGGGGAGTACTGTTTCTTAAACACTGCTGGAACAAAGCCAGTTCTCAGGCTATGGTTAAAGAGAACACCAAATGAGTTTGTTAGGTCCTGTTTTAAATTGCTTAATAAGCAACCTGAGATGTTATCTGGTCCCATTGAGGCCATGTTTTTGGCCTTGGAGAGCTCAGATATGACTTGATCTCTAGAGATATACTTGGCAGAAGACTGGTGTCAAGTATGCTTTGGGGTATGGCTGGTGGAAACGGGGGTGACGTTTGCATAAAATCTGTCAGTTAGCAGGTTGGCAAATTCCTCTAGTATAGAATGAGTGGTACCATCCAGCTTGGCACATAACTGAGCATTCCCTTTTAGATTTTGGATGTAGTTAAAGAATGCCTTATGATTATCCTTAGCTAGGGATGCTCATTTAGCTTTGTAATTAGCTTTAGAGAACTTTATAAGACTTCTGATTTGCTTGTTCAAGTTGTGGAAAAAATTCTTCCTCTGCTGAGTCAGTTCCTTCTTGTTCTTAGACATCAGTTTCTTCCTTTTGTTATATAACCTGTTTATACTTGAGGTCCACCAGGGTTGCTTGTTTTTTTGGGAGGACCTGGTTTTAATCCATTTAGGTACAGCAGAGGCTATACAATTGCTTAAGTATTTATACAGGGCATTTGTGTACACCTCTGCACAGGAGTCACTGTTGTCTGTGATTGTGGGGGGTATAAAACTTTTTATACCATCACTTAGTAGGCTGTAGTTTGCTTTGGAAAAGTTTTTTAGTTGTTTTGCTCCTGTAGTGGTGACAGGTTCAATAGCTACTTCGAATGAGACTGACTTATGGTCCGACCTTACCGGGGAGGACATCACAAAGGGGGAGTGCAGTAACCTCCCATGTTGGTGAATAGTATGTCTAGGATATTTGAGCCTCTTGTGGGGGTGCAGACTATCTGTTCCAGAGCATTTGTATTGACAAAGTCCAGGAACCTCAGGGTGAGCATGTTCATGCTCATGTTTGACACCCAGTCAATGGAAGAATAGTTGAAATCTCCCATGACTAAGATGTTGGCCTGTATGGTGAGTGACTCCAACATGTCCAGGTAGGTGGTGTGCTTTTCTTGGTTCATGGTGGGGGACCTATAGCTATCAATGATGTGGTAAGGTATTTTGCTTATCGTTAATTTGACATGGAGTAGTTTGAGAGACATACTGTTTGACCAGTCTTAAGGTGTACTGGGCTTTAATGAAGATGGATACACCTCCACCTTTGGTCCTTTCATGCTCATTTTGAGGTCTGAATGTATGGAAAGCATTGTAACATTGCACAACTAGGCTGTTATCCACTGCCTTGAACAATGTCTCAGTGACTGCACAGACATCAGCATCTTCCAAGCTGAGGGACTGCTTCCAAGGAGTGCAGTTTCATGTTTAGACTCCTAGCATTAGGCAGCAGAACCTTGAACTTGTCTTGAGTGAATTTTGTTACATCATAAATTTTGTTGTTTTGACATTGTCTATAAAAGGCATTATCCAAAGGCATGGAGGAGACAGGTGCAGACCATCTCTGGCAAAGTAGCATGACCTGTCAACCATGTCTTCCCAGGCTGACAGATATTGGCTCTCCCTGGACTGACAACACAAGCTAAGCCAATTGTTGAAATCAGTCTTTTTTTGTGTACATTGAGTCATCATCCTGGGTGAAGGTAGAATGCTGCTTACGACTAGGGTCATACCTGCCTGAGACACATTATCTGAGAGTTCAGTCACACCTCTCTTCATATGGCCCAGAGAGGTACATCTCAAGTCATTCACCCCGACATTGACTATGACAGAGTCATAACGGTACATTTTGTTGAGTGACTTGAGTGCATGTGTTGACAGATCCTATGACCTGACTGACCGTGATCTCCTCTTTGTCCAACCTGGTGAGGGGGATATCTGTGTGTCTCATTATGGAATCACCTATGACCAAGACATTTGGTTTTCAGGTGTTTTGTCTTAGGGGCTTATTTGCTGAGACAGTGCTATTATGTGTAGTGGTTTCTATTTGTATAGCATAGTATACAAGTGGTTTACATCTGGAAGGTCTCTGATCTTTTAGTAGGCTTCTAGTGAGTACCTCTGCATATGTGGGTTTATGTGTCATGACCTCATTTTGTGTGAGAACTGAAGTGTGTGTGCTGACAACCTGTTTGATGTCCGGTTTGTTGGTACGTGAGAGAACTGATTCCAGTTTCACGGTGTAATTATATCTGTCACATACGGTATTGTGTTTGTTTTAGGAGTAAGTGGAGTTGTCAGCATACATGAGGCAATTACTACATTGCCTCAGGAGCAGCATGTTAGTCAGGCTGACTGGTGAAATGATGGAAACTGCCAGTCCATTATAGCAGGTTTTTACCGTACGTACTATTGGGTAAGGGAGTGCGCTAGGTTGACCAGTTTTTGTGCTAGGAGTAACAAAGGTGCTTGTTCTATTGAAGGATATGGATAAGTGTGGCAATGCTGTGCATTGCACCCATAGTGCAGTAGAGAAGCTTGAGAGGGTTCCACTGACAGTTCTGAAGAGGGTGATGTTAACATTGACTGGTCTACTTGTAACTCCGACTCCCCCAATACCTGCATTAACCTCTATGGCTTTACGCAACTTACCTCTACAACCACTAGATATAATAAAAAAACAACAAGGCTACAATTATTGATTGGGTGCTAACTTTCAACCCTAACATTTATCACAATCCTTGTACTCTTCTCAACTTTGTCAGTGACCATCTTCCCACCCTTGTACATAGACACTCGCCTCAACTACAAAGACTCCACCAATATAAAGACTGCTGCAAACTATCTAACTTCTACCCTAATACATTTAATAATATACTTTCTTCCTTCAAATGGTCCTTCTTGCTTAACCTACCTTTAGATGAGGCCATCTCAAAATTTAAAGAAATCTTCATTGATACCCTAAACCAGGAATGGGCAAACTACGGCCTGGGGGCCACATGCGGCCTGTTAAACGTTTTGATTCGGCCCGCCACCTCCCAACCGTCCCGAATTACTCGGATTGTTTGGAGTTTTGGGGTCCCAATAATGGGGTGCCACGATTCCCGAGTGGCACCCCTTCATTTCCGATTTTTCATCTTTTTTTTACACTTTTTCATTTTTCGTGGTTTTGGAGCTGACGTCATCACGTGCGCGATGACGTCAGCTCCGTCAGCCTGTCGGAATTAAGATCAAGGGACAAGCGGGAGTGCATCTGTTTGAATAATGGGACTGTCCTCCGTTTTGGATTTAAGCTCAACGGACTTTTACACCATAAAACTGCAGAGTTTTCCAGGCAGAATGGGAGTTGCTGCACAGCTTGCTTTGAAGTTTTCTTTAAGGTAACAAATGTGTGTGTGTGTGTGTGTGTGTGTGTGTGTGTGTGTGTGTGTGTGTGTGTGTGTGTATGCGATCGGATCGGAGAGAGAAAGTGAGTGAATGCAGGTTTGAAAGGTGAAGTGTGTGTGTGTATGCGATCGGAGAGAGAAAGTGAGTGAATGCAGGTTTGAAAGGTGAAGTGTGTGTGTGTGTGTGTGTGTGTGTGTGTATGCGATCGGAGAGAGAAAGTGAGTGAAATTAGTGAATGCAGATTTGAAAGGTGAAGAGTATGTGTGTGTGTGTGTGTCTGTGTGTGTGTGTGTGTGTGTGTGTGTGTGTGTGTGTGTGTGTGTGTGTGTGTGTGTGTGTGAGTGATCTGCTTCATTATCTATTCTCTTGCCTTATCCTTCAAAAAAAAGAAATGATCTGCTTAAAATAAGTAAAATGTGCATTCTCTCCACGTCACTAGGCACTCCATTGAATATTTGTACTTTTAGTGTGTTCCCAACAGTTGGGTTGTCACACTGAACTGCACTATAGTTTGGTTGCTTTGCTTGCTTAATATTCATCACAGACTCAGCCTCCCATTCTTTATCAGCCCCTTCCCACAAGAAATGTCTTTCTTTCAACTTTGGACATTTCCTTCCTGCTCATGTTGGTTCTTTAAAGTATACTACTGTAGTTTTCCTTTCATTTGTGCAACTGCATTGTACTGCAGTCCAGATGCAAATGTACATTAAATGCACAGACCCCAAATCTGTCCCGTGACAGTTATAGTTATACAGCATGTTTATGAAAAGTTCTCCAGGCATGTCTAGTGTAATGCAGTTCAAATAAACTGAAATATGCTGTACATTTATGAGATTTAAATTTTTTTTTTTTTATTTATGTGGTTATGGATTACTTTTCTGTCACAGCAATGGAACAGCATATGATGAGAAATCAAGTCCTGTTTATTAAAATGAATGTCAGGGATTTCTGTAGTGAGATTGAAAAAGAGGGAGGAAGCAAATACCTTAATTTGAATTATTGCATTTTTATATAACCCATTAAACAATCAAGATCTGAAAAATTACACATTGAAATAAAGAAATTTAAGTCTTCAGTTTAAACACATTTTTAATCATAACACTGAAAGATGCATTGCAATAACTCAAACTGCATGTTGAGCTAGTTATGACTCCCAAATGTAGATGCAATTGCAAGTAATGAGACCTCCTAGTGATTTAATAGCAAAACAATTTGCACAGGTATACATATGCATACTGTTCGGCTGTCAAGTCAAGAGGAGGTCACATTACTTGAAAGTACAGCTGTAGCAGATGTGTATTTTTCCCCCAATGAGGTGATGTTTTCAAAGCATGCCATCTATCTGCTCCTGTTCCGGCCCCTTTGTCAAATGTTAGAACTCAATGTGGCCCACGAATCAAAAAGTTTGCCCACCCCTGCCCTAAACTCTCTGCCCCATCAGAAAAATAGACCAAAATCAAACTTTTCACCATGGCTAACACAACCCATCCGTAACCTTATGTTACAAGGAGACAAAGCCTGGAAGCTATGGAAAAGAACTAATCTCCCGACTCATCTACAAAATTATAAAGAACTCAGTAACCGTACTAAAAAGCACATTGACAATGACAAAAAAAAAATACTATTAGAAACCGCTAAATAATTCCCACTCTAACCCCAGACTATTTTGGAAAATATTAAGAAGATTCTTCATCCAGGCAAGCCTTCCACACCTAGTCCCTGTCCAAACAGCTCTGACCTAGAAACTGCTACTCTTCTAAACTCTTTTTTCATTGACTCTATTAAAAATCTTACTGCAAATATGTCTACAAACCCACCTTCTAATGATACCCATCCAACCTCACTTTCCTCCACTTTCTCACTAAAACCTGTCCCCACTGTGTACATCAGATCTCTTCTCTCTAAACTCAAACCATGCTCCCCTTCTGCAGACAACTTATACCCGCAATTTCTCAAAAGTGCCTCCTATTCCATTGCCTATCCCATTTTTATTCTCATTAATTGAAGTATCCTTGAAAACACTATACCCAAGCTATGGAAAAACTTCTATGTCATTCCTCTCCACAAAGGAGGAAGCTCCACAGAACCCTCCAACTACTGCCCATTGCAATCCTATGTCACCCCCCAAGATTATGGAAAAATGTGTACACAAACAAATCCTCGAACACCTCCTGCAGAATAATCCTTAGCCCAACACAACATGGTTTTCATCCCCATCACAGCACAGACACCGCTCTCATAACTTTCACTCAAACCATTGCCAAAGCCCGTGATGAAAACAAACTAGTCTCTAGTCTCTTCCTAGATTTATCCAAAGGTTTTAACACTGTATCCCACAGTCTGCTTATATCTAAACTTAAAGAACTTAACCTCTCCCAATCCACAATACTCTGGTTTACTAGCTACCTCTCAAATAGATTTCAGTCTGTCAGGTGGCTATCTGCCTCCTCTCCCTTCCTTCCTGTTCATACTGGAGTACCACAGGGTTCAATACTAGGGCCATTCCGCCTTAACATTTTTACAAATAATCTTCACTCTGCCTGCCCCAACTCCTCTCTTATCCAGTATGCTGAAGATTCTACTATAATATCCTGTTCTGATAATCTCCCCCACCTATTATCCTTCACCCAAGACTCACTTCTATTTGTCAAAAATGGCTAACTAGCAAGAAACTTCTACTTAATCCAAAGAAAACAAAACTACGTCTGTTTCTCCAAAGCAACATACAGCAGTATAAATCCTCTTTCTCAGTCACTTCACTCAACAACACTACCATCTCAGCTGAAACACTTACCAAACTCCTGGGTGTGGTCATTGATGATCAGCTTATGTTTGACATCCACATCCTACAAACTATCAAAAAAACACACCAAAGACTGGGCTTATTATACAGGAATAGAAAATACTCACAAAAAATCTAAACAAACTCTGGCACAACCTTTTCTACTACCTACTCTCTTCAATGCCGCCCCTGTTCTCACCAACTTACAAACCAACCTCATGACCAGACTTGAAACTACCTACAATAAAATAGTGTGCTGCTAACCTCCCTTATTGTTCCCACCAATGCACTACCCTACAAAATCTTCAATGGCCAGAATCACATAACCAACTCCTACTCCCTCAACTCCAGCTCACTCACTTTATCCTCGAAAATCCCTCTCATTGCCCTGCTCTCTCTAATCTAATCTCTCCCTACAGTTCCAAACGCTGTTTCCGCAGTGCAGACCTACATCTTCTGGAAGTCTATAAGCCTAGTAAACAAACTGGGAAACCTCTCTACAGACATTCTGTTACTAATATATGGAATAAACTTCCCCTAGATCTAAGAACAACCACAAGTGCTCTCTGTTTTAAAAAAAATGTTAAAAGACTACACAATCAGCACATGGTCTTGCCCTTGTCTTTCTCCAGCCTGACTTATGTCTCCCAGTTTTTCATCTCCTCCTCCAGCTCTGCTAGTCCTATATCAGTGATCTCCTATACCCCTATTTTCATATATCTATCTACCTACAGACAACTTCTACCTAAATATCAAAGACATACTGTATTCATGTCAATGTAATTGTTACCTATTGATTTCACTTGCTGTACATTGCATCTTTATCCTCACTGGAACTAAATGAGTGTAAGTGTCTGTATTGATTTAATGTAGAAGTTCTTTATTGTAACCAGTAGTAGGCACCCTACTGTTGGAGTTGTCATGGTTCATGTATTTTTTTTTTTCTTTGTATGCACTTCATGGATTTATATTTTCTTTTGTTTTGGAGCTTTTCTCCTCTGGCCTCTGCTGAAAAAGGGCTTCTAGCCCAGTCAGACTAATCTGGTTAACAAATGTCAAATAAATAAAAAAATAAATAAAATCTCTAGGGAAAAGATTGAGTTTCAAGGCATTTGCATCTATAGAGGGCACTGTTAACCCCTTTTGCACAGTGTACTGTAATGCACAAACAGAAGGCTTAAATACAGTCAAAAGTAAACACTTTTAAGTTAATCTACCAATAGGAAAGCACACAATGAACTTCCTTCAGCAATCCCAGCTCAGACAAGGCTGTATCCACACTCTTTTGCCACAAGGGTGGAGGGGAGTCCTTCTAAATGTAAGATAGCTGGTTTAGTGTTCAAGTGTACCAATAGCAGCAGGTCTGAATCTAGTCTATGCTATCTAGGTATCAAAACAGTGCAAATCAAGTGCAGAGAATGAAGCAGTCTCAAACAGTAAGACAGAAAAAAAAACAGAAATAATGCAGCAATTTGATACAATACAGTTCAAAAAGTGCAGAAGAATCACAAAATATAGTTATTTTCTTGTTTTTTGCCTTGGATGCCTGGGATTAAAGCAGAAAAACTCTAGACATCTGGCAAAGGGTACCAAACATAGAGCAGCTCCTGTTAATTGAGTGCAAATGCATGCAAATGTTAAGCTTAAATACAACTGAAATTAAACACTTTCAAGGAAAGCACACAATGAACCTTCCTCCAGCAAGTAACAGCTCAGACAAGGCTGGATCCACACTCTTCTGCCACAAGGGTGCAGGAGAGCCCTTCTTAATGTAAGATGACTGGTTTAGGGCTCAAATGTATTAATAGCAAGCTACATTCTGCAGGTCTGAATCTAGTGTATGCTATCTAGGTATAAGAACAATGCAAATCAATGGCAAAGAAGTGTGACAAAATGCCTAGAGCCCTTTTGTGTGCTTCGCAGCTCAGATAGACCAGATAAACACCAACTACCACTAGATAAATAATCCCAGTCCTCCTGATGTAAAAGCACAGTAAAGAAGACTGAAATGCTACCACAAACAAACTTAAAGATATAGTTATATCAGTGCACTTTAAACAGCTTCAAAAATTGTGATTATTCAATAAAGGTACTTCACTTTGAATAAATGTGCCAAGAGCCACTCGAGTGTACAGAATTTATAAAGGCACTAAAAACAAGATACGGTGATTACTAAACAACAAAGCGAAAAGCCACCAACTGGATACAAACCAAATTTATTATAAAACCAAAGCGAACTTCAGTAGTTGCATAAACAAACAATAAATTGTGCGAACTTCAGTATTTGCATTAACGAACAAACAATAAAATGTAAGCGCTTTCGTTTAAGTAATCTTAAACTTCATCAGACACTACTTAAAAAAAACATCACTTCCTTTTATAACTTCCTGTAAATTCAAAAAAGCCCACCATATGGCTCTTCAAATTCACGCATGCCTAATACTAATAAATAGGGAAATAGAAACTAATAACTATCTATACATTGAATCTTGTGCATACTCAAAGACCATACTTAAATTATGAATCAATAACTAGATTATAAGTGGATTAACCCTATAGAAAATATATTATTTTATTATATAAAATTAATGTATAAATAAATATATATATATGTATAATGTATAAATAAATTAATTAGATTATATTCATGCTATTCATGCTATATTCATAATTTAAGTATGGTCTTTGAGTATGCACAAGATTCAGTGTATAGATAGTTATTAGTTTCTATTTCCCTATTTATTAATATATGGTTTTGTTTCATTGGTTTTTGCCTTTGTCACTTCATTCGTTTGTTTTGCGATGGCCATGGGAGGCCCTGATAGCCCCAGCACTCCTCAACTTTTTGACAACACAGTTTCTCAAAATGAAAATAAAGGAAACTCCACAGATGTGCCTGCTTTACTGGTCGCCTTATCCCAGAGGCTTGACCAGCTCAATGCACGGTTTGACGCTCTACAGGGAGGTGGTTCCAACCGAGGAACAACAGCTTTTCATTCTATGGTTGCAGCCCGGACTCGAGAGGTTCCTTCAGACAGTTTTGACTTACCTATTCCTGCTGCTCAACCTACTATCCTGCACAATCAGTTTGCAGGTAATACTCATTGGGCAGCTGATACAGTAACAAACAACGAGGGCTCATTTAATTACAGACTTGGACTGACTAGTAATGACGGCCGGTCCTTTAGCGATGCTGTGACTGATACGAACAGGAATATGGGTGTTGGTAACATCGTTCCAGGAGCCCCTGTTGTGGGTAATTCTATTTCTAACCCTGGCCACACTGTTGGCTCAAGTACAGTACCCAATTTAACGGAATGGATGACGAATATAGACTCCTTTTCGTTTTCGCAACAAGGCTCATTTAACAGCAGGAACGATGTGAACAGCTCGAATAACGAGCTTATTGCTGATAAACTTAAGCTCTTTGATAGTAAGGTTCTCAAGTTAAAGAAGTTGCAACTTGAGACAGCATATTTCAAACAGTGTATCAATGAAAACCTGATACCTTAGGGATTACGGAGTAATTTTTCTCCATCAGGTTTGCTTAATGATTCTCTTTTTTACACTGATTTGAGAGGTCTTTTCCAACAACAGGGAATACAGCTTCTTGAACTCATTGTCAAACATTATACTAACCATATTGTATTACTGGTCAGTGAAACTGATTCTTTAGATAAGGAAATTAAACTTGACTTAAATTTTTTTAGGTATAGATACGATTACAGCCGTATCTTAACCAGTATTGATGCACTTCTAGTTAAGCTGAAAGTAAACAAAAATAAAAACTGTTTAGAGATAGATTAGCCTATCAGAATGAAAGTGCATACCCTAGACTTCAACACACGAACACTAGGCAGTCTACTACTAGGGATAACTTGGGTCAATTTGACCCTGTGGAGAATACCCCTAGGGATGACAATAATTCAGAAGATGAACTTATGGATGATGCGGAGTCGGGGTCCAGACATAGTAATAGAATTAAGGGCCTTAAGAGTAATAATGTAGGACAGAATAACATAAACCAGAAAAATGGTAATAGCAATAGTTTTTTAGGCCAGCGCAACAATCACCAATATACCAACAGGAGGAGGAACCGGAACAAATAAACCAGTATCCTAATGAGGTAATTGATGGTGATTCTGAGAATGAACTGGGTACTATCCAGTCTCCAGCAGGGTCGGTGTCCCCGGTAGTAATCTTAAATAAAAAGGGTGATTTCAAAATTTACAATTTTTCGGAATTTCCTCTTGATGAGGAACTAGTTGAACTTCTAGCCTATGGCAATACTTTTGTACCTAGTAGATACGGTAGTATTTCAAAGGAAATTATTGATCTGAAGTGTTTTGTCCGGAAGCTCAATTTAAAACTTTTTTTCAACAACGAGTTACCGTCACTTCAGCCTTCTTTGAAATTACCCAGTGTTTTTAATCCACCTCTCCACGCCTCTCTCCATCTGTTTGAGAGAGTGTGTGAGGTTGATTTTAGGCAACTATTCATGGATGCACAAAAGAAAGTTGAAAACACTGGTTTTAATACCACTAAAGAGCAGCTTTCCCTTCTGGACCAACTTTGCTGTTCATCGGTCAGGCTTATTAAACCTGACAAAGGTGGAGGTCTGGTAATATTGGATAACCATTCTTACAAGGAAAAGATGTTATCCGTTTTGACGTCCTCCGCCTATTCTGAAGCGTCTATTAATGAGATACATGGCGCTCATAACAGGATTAGGGGCTATTTCCGAGATTTATTTTTGGAAGGTAAGATAGATATCGACACCTACAACTATATAGACATCACTTTGCCAAAAATCCCTGTGATGTTTGGCATACCGAAGGTCCATAAGGATATCAATAATCCACCAATGAGAGCTCTCATAGATGGAAGGTCATCAATGACGTATCCTAGTGCCAAACTTATTGACAATATTTTGTCTAAATACACTAAGTTAATTCCGAGTGTATGTAATGACTCCTGGTCGTTTCTGGAGAGTATTAACAATCTACCATATGACAATGAGAGTAATTTCCTTACCATTGACGTGGTAGATTTATACACCTCTATTCCTCACCAGGAGGCCTTGGAATGGATAGGCCTTTTACTTAATGATTTTGGGGCCCCTAAGACCGAGGTTGATCTCGTTACTGAGCTTTTGGATATAGTATTGACATCTAACTTTTTTATTTTTGAGAGGAAGTATTTTCTACAAAAACATGGGGTTGCAATGGGCTCCCCTTGTGGAGCTACTGTTGCAAACTTTTTCATGGGATATTGGGAGAAGCACTTTCTTTATGCTTCACCCGATTTGATGCGTTTTGTCAAATACTATACGAGATTCCTCGACGACATGTTCCTGCTTTTTAAAGGGAACAGATCCAAGGCCGCCTGGTTTGTTGACTCATTGAATGTTACAACGAGCTTTCTAAAATTCACGTCTAACTTTTCTCCTCTTGAAATTGACTATTTAGACGTGAAGTTGTTAAAAGACGTTAGCAATAATGTCTTTATTTCGAGGGTGTACAGAAAACCAACGTACTGCAATTCTTTCCTTCACTATTCTAGTTACCACCCTTTTAAACAAAAACGGTCCATTGTAAAGGGCCAGTTAGTTAGAGCAGGGAGAATGTGCAGTACATTGTTAGACTTTCGGACCAAGTGTAACCTTTTGAAGGACATGTTTTTAAACCGAGGTTACCCGAAACACCTGGTGAATGAACTGATCTTAGAGGTGGATTTTAAGAGGACGAATGGATTTTATAAACCCATTTTATCCCAAGTCCAACCTTTGATCGATGGTCTACCAACCTGTGAGACGCCCCCTGCTTTTGAACATGATTATGGTTCCACTCCCGTTTATCCAAGGATTGATGTGGTACGTGACTTTTCATTAAGTTATGTCACTACCTATAGTTTGAATTCCAAGGCTATCGTGTCCATAATATGAAAGAACTGGCACTTCATATCTAATAATCCTGGTTTTATTGAGAAACTAGGTCATTCTCCTAAATTTGTTTTTAAAAGAGGTAGTAACCTCAAAGAACTTTTACAAAGAGATTTTTCTAGCCAGTTTTTCAACAAACATACTGGCATGTACCCCTGTGGATTTTGCAACTGGTGCTATAAGGTCAAAATAGGTGAAACTTTCACTATTAGGGATAGGAAATATACTATCCATTTCCCTTTAAATTGTGAAAGTAGATCTATTTATTTTATTTTATTTTATTTATTTTATTTTATTTTACATTTGTTGACCGGGCTAGTCTTACTGGACATATATCCGTTTTCAGTAGAGGCCCGGGGAGAAAAGCTCCAAATACACGAAGTAAACAATCATTACAAAAGAACAATGATAAGCATAATACAAAAGTACCAGTGTAGACTTATGTAACAATTTAAGAAAAACTAAAACTGACAAAAAGCATGTAAACAGAAAAAAAAAGTCAGATAAAAGTAAAATACATGGTATGGAATATTCTAAAGTTAGATTAAATAAGAGATAGATAAGCAGAACACAAGGTGGGAAAACATATGTGAGAAAAAAAATGCTAAGGTAGAGTCAATATCAAAGATATAACAGTCGATAATAAAACCTATTATTTAGAGGACCAGTAAGGGGAGAGGGGGGAACTTGGGAGATAATAAAGTAATTTCAGTCAGGGTTAGCACAAGGACATAACCACTGGGATTTGAGATGTTCTTTGATATGTCTTTTGAAAAGGGATGTAGAGTCTAGGTTAGTTATTTCATGAGGGAGTTGATTCCAGAATTTCCCGACAGAGTTAGAAAATAATGAGTCCCCAGCTTTATTATATGATTTAGTCAAGGCCACTAGGAGTTTATTAGCAGAGCGTAGTGTGGATAGGTTTTTATATGGTGAAATTAGTTTTTTAAGGCTAGGGGTAGCATCAGGGTAGTGAAGAGACTTATGAATGATGAGTAGTTGTTGATAGAGTATGTGGTTATTTAGCTCTAACCAGTCTAGTTGCTTGAGGTTGTGACAGTGATGAGTTCTAAAGGGGTTAGCAGTAATGAATCTAGTTATACTATTGTAACAGGTAGATAGTTTGGTAAGGTTGAATCTATCATTTATGTAGCCTTGTGCGATTGTTGTTCTGCCTTCTATATTGGCAAAACGGACCGTAGGGTCCGTGATCGTATTTATGAACATATGTATGCCATTAAAAATAAGAAGGATGTTAACGCACTAGCTAAGCATGTCGACCTTCACCCAGGCCATAGTTTTTCTTTTATGGCCATTGACCAGGTACAAACTAAGATCCGGGGGGGTCCCTATTCATTGATTCTTGAGAACCGTGAGTTGGAGTGGCAATTGAGGACGGATGCCTTTCGGCAACCGGGCCTCAATGAAAACTGCAACATTTCTGCTGTTTTGAGATTGAGGAGCTATTTGAGATAGTCCTTCTTAGCCCCTTTTTAAATGTACGAGGTACATATTTATTTTTGATTCAGGGTTTATAATACTCAGTGGGTGAGAGTTTCAGTGTTTTTGATATAATAAATTTACACTGTCTTTTTTGGTAATTTTACACCACTACCAATATTAATTATAGGTGTTTGCCATCCTGGTACTACTCCGTGTACTTAGTTTAGCATTTTGTGCTTTAGGTCATCTAGTATAATGAATAGGAGTATATACATCCATATAAATATATGACCTAAATGGTAGGGTGCACATTCATTGTTATAATATATTTTATAATTTATAATACATCTTACTTCACTAAGACATTGCACCCAAGTTAGTTTCTCACTTTTTTATTAAAAATTTTTAGTAGTTTAGTTATGAATTTGATTTTATTGTCCTTTGGACTTTTATTGTATAAGTGTTATTAACCATGTATAAATGTGCGGTTTTTGACATGTAAATCCGCATTTTAATTTTAAGTTGTTGTACTTCTACATCACTTCCTGTTCCTTTCTTTTTAAAAAGTGTATGCATTTTGCATTTTCCGTTATTGCTTTTCTCTGATGAAGCCACTGCAGAGTTAGTGGCGAAAATGCTTGTGGACTACTAATAAATTGCGTTCAGTATATCTTCATTGTAGTTTTGCAATTTTTGCTGGAGCAAGGTTCCCGTGGTTTTGGTTTTGTTTCGTTGATTTTTGCCTTTGTCACTTCATTCGATTATTTTCTTTAATGATTTGCCACTAATTTTCCAGAAAACCCCAATTTTATGAAAAATGAACCAAAAATATGAGGCAAAAATCTGGACATTCTGCAAAAATCTGTACAGTTAAGAGGTATGGAGGGAAATGCACTTTTCTAATATAAACACAGGAAAAGGCAAATAAATAATTTGCGATATCAACAGCAGTGTAGAAAGGGAGGAGGTTATTAAGCTCAATTTACAGTAAGGGTGGAAAACTTAAAATCACCAGGTTTAAAAAGCAGATCAGCAAAGTGGATGGTAGCTGGGAAGCACATCAGGGAATTACCAACAGTGCTTTTGTTTATGCAGGCTTCAAATCTTTTCAGAAAAAGACAAAGGCCCAGAATTTGTATTTAAGTATCACTCAAGAGACAATTTAACCAATGGAAAAAAACATCTCTCACATAGAACAAAAAACATCAGGACAAGCATATTTCTTAAAACAAAACAAAATGGAGCAGGTATCAGAAAGCAACTCTATTAGTGCAGGTCCAACTCAGTTCACAACTAACAATAGTCTGATCCATAAATTTATTAAAATCACATTTTAAAATTGGTGCACATAAGATGGTATAAGACTACTGAAGGGCATTGTGCATGTGTCACAGATAGTCCTGTTTACTGATACCTGGTAGTTGCGTACTGTACCTTCCTGTTATGCCAAGCTATTGGTTAATGCATCATCTTTCTGGAAGTTACACTGATATGTGCAAATAACATTCCAAAACCTTGAATGTTAATCAATCTCATTAATAATGTATGGTACAAATGGTACTTAAAAATACACGTAGGTGCACTTGCTGTCAGGTATAGCTGACTTCCAGGTTAGTTGTCACCTGTTAGCATTGCTGTGGGGAATACAATACTGTCATTAGATATCTATGTTATATTTAATGTTTATAACTCAAATTGAACATGTTGGCAGTCCATTCTTGTTCAAACATGTCTGATATACAAGCTGGCTGTGAAATAATGGGTGTTTCTAGGGCTGAACAATAAGCATGCAAATGGATATTTGGCTAAAAGCAAACAGAACCTCGGAAAAGTGCATGAAAACAGCATACAATTATATCCACTGTAAGGTTTGGTTCACCTTGACAGTATCTGGCATGCTTAAAGAGAATAAAGAGAACAACAAATTCTGTGGGGTTCTCTAAGTTTGGTTTACAGATACTCTGCAGTAATGTATGTTCTATAGATATGTCCAGAATTAACAGGTATCCATACTTTTTTGTGATTATCCTGTATTGTGCTGTGCAATAGTTAAAGAAAACAATGATTTCCAAGGTCTTCCATAGGTTGTAAGTTCAATGCACAGCTTATGGATGCATTCTGATCCTTAGTGCAATAGAAGTAGTTAGTACATTTGATCTGATACAAAGAGCATGAGAAGGGCTTTGACTGATCACTGCTCTGTGATGCTATGTAAAGCAATAAATGTGTGTTAAAAGAGTTGTGTTGTTGTTGCTCTTTAGTTGTGATGATCTCTGCAATGGGTTCAGATCCTACATATGGCTTTTGGGTTTCTAATACCATGACAGGAATGGACCCCATTCCTAAGTCAAAATATGATTAAAGTTCATGAACTTAGTATTCAGTCTTTGATGTCAGCCAGTAGTGCTCTTCGCAGCACCCGCAATGTGCCCAGTAATGACTCCTTCTGCACTTCGTATGGAGTTACATGTATTGGTAACATATCTAAATATGACTATAAATTCTTTTTTATAAGACCCGTTGCTCCTGCTACTATTGGAACTGTCTGGGTATCTTTCTTCTGCATTGTTCTCATTTCTGCCTGCAGATACTGATATTTTATGACTTTGTGTCTCTCTGTACGCAAGACACTGTAATCACTTTGTGTGGCAATTTCAATGATTGATCAATGCTACTTTTATCTTCTTTTCTTGGATCACTATATCTGGTTTTCTAGCATCTATCCTTTGATCTGTTGATAATGGGTGATCTCATGTGATATAAACTTCATTTTCTATGATGCTTTGTGGTTCACATTTCCAGTGTTTATCAACCACTTCGATACCATAATGTCTGCACAATCCCCAGTGCAATGTCGGCGCAATCCCCAGTGCAACAGTCCTGCCACATTATTATGCCTTTCAGTATACAGTCCTTCTGCCATTAGTGTGTCACAACCAGCAACAAGGTGTGTAATGGTTTCCAATTCAGTTTTATAAAACCGACATTTGTCTGTTTCTCCCACATGTTCAATGGACTTTGTAAACCAGCATGTACGTATCCCACTATTTTGGGCTGCCAATATTAAACTTTCATTTCTTGGTTTGAATTCACCTCTCCTTAACTATTCATGCATTCATTCCTTATCAACATGAGGCTCTTCCAGAAGTTTTCTATACTTGCAACTATATGTTTTTTCCACATTTCTTGTCTTCTCATCTGGTCCTTCACCTTATATTATTTCTTTTATTTTTTGGCACATTCAGTTGCTGCCTGGTTTTTATCTACTTCTGGTTTGATTTCTGTTTCTGCTTGACATCGATATACTTCTGCTAAGTTAAGCAGAGAAGTCATCTTAGATTTATTCTCCTCGTTTCAAAACTTTCACTACAGTTGGATCTTGTGAGGTCAGTAGATATGTGTTGAGTCCCACGATTGCAGATTTATACATGTAATCAATTTCAAGGAGGCTCATCCCTCCTTCGGAATGGGAAATATATAATCTTGGTAAACACTGATTTTTATAAATCATTTGGTGAGCATGAAGCATCCTTCTTGTTTAAATATCTAATCTATCCAACATGTTTGGGGCCAGTCAATCACTCCAAAACTGTGCATTAGGACAGGAAGAGCAAATTGATTTATAACTTGGATCTTGTTCCTAGATGTCAATGCTGTTCTCAATATTAATTTAAGTCTTCAAAAGTATTCCATACTGAGTTTTATTCACATTTGTTCAAGTTTTATTGCTGATCCTTCATCATTTCCCAAGTAATAATACACACCCTCTTGCCCACGTTCTTTTCTTGTCCTAAACCGATGTTTTCCTGGTACCTCAGTTTTCCTGCTTTAAAGGTTGCTTTTGCACATTTATCAAGACCAAATGACATTCTATCATCTGAAAAAGTTTTGACAGCCTGCAGCTGTACTTTCAGTTCCTCATCTGATGAGCTATACAGTTTTAAATCATCGACAAAGAGAAGATGAAAAGTCATTAGACTGTTGTTTTCTAGGAGCCAAATTGTAGCCATGGCCTAAGTTGTTTAGTAAACAGCTTAATGGATTAATGGCAAGGCAGCATAGCAACAGTGACAGAATCACCCTGGAATATCCCCCTTTGAATTTTTATCCCTGGGATAATAATCTGTCCTTTATCATGTCTTAATTGCAAAGTGGGGTGCCATTGTTTCATGATGATTGTAGTCAATAATTACTGTAATGTAGTCAATCAGAGTAGGGTTTATCTTATACATTTTAAGCACACTTTTATACATGAATGTAGGATACTATCAAATGCTTTTTTGTAGTCAATCCATGCCATACTTAGATTCTTCCCCTTTTTACAGTTCTCCACTATAACTTTATTTAGCAACAAATGATCCTTTGTTCCATATGACTTTATTTTATTGCCCTTTTGTTCTACTGCCATAATTGAGTTTTTTTCTAAATGACTATAAACTCTGTCGATGCCAATTCCCATGTATAGTGTATACGTCATCGGAAGGCAAGTTACTGGCCTGTAATTTTTAGGGTAGGTTGCAGGTTCACTCTTAAGAGCATTGTTTTGCCTGTTGTTAGCCTCATGCAAAGATGTTAATACTTTTAACCAAATGTAAGGTACTGCATCTGGGCCTGGGGTTTTCCAGTTGGAGGCTTTTCTTAACTTTGTTTCAATCTCTCTGGCTATGTCATCCCATTTCATATCCTGTACCTTTAAACTTCTTATTCTTTCTTTTACTTCTTCTGTCGATTTAGCATATTTGTTATGTTCCACAGGATCTTCATAGATACTTCTCCAAAATGTATCTACTTCCTCTTTTTTGGGTGGTCTTTCAATTCCTTTTACCTTATTTCCCAGTTCTCTATAAAACTTTTTTGGGTCATCAATAAATTTGTACTTTTCCCTTATATTTATCTGTGTATATTCTAAGTGTTTCTGCCTGTGCTGAAATTTTTAGTTTATTATTTGTGATAGTACATGATAGATCCTGGTCTGTTCTAATATTGTGCATTGCTTTCATCACATGTATTGTTCTTAGTATTTTGTTGATCTATTCCTTCTTCTATAATCTTCTAACAGTGACACTTTTTGTCTTAATTGCTTTATAGTTTTCTCTATTCAATACTTCCATGATGGTATTTGATTTCTCCCCTTCCTTTCCCTCACTACCCTGTGATCTTGTGATAGAACTTTATCAGTTATTAATTTAACAGCACAGTAGTATATCCTGTTTACTTCTGTTATATCACATGGATCTCTACGGACAGTCCTAATTACTGCATTCATTTGTTTTATCAGACTTCTTACTTTTTTGGGGTTTTATTGACCTTCTGCAGTCTATTTTGCTCATTGATCTTAATACATCTATCCATGTCCATTAAATCAAGGAACTCTTCTCTTAGCTCATTGTCTTCCAAACTGAGGGCACATCCCTTGCTTTCCATTTCCTGCAGGCATTCTATAGAAAGTTGTATAGCATCTTCCTGTGGCACATTCTCTTTAATTTCATCCTGTGTCATGTGTTGCTCTGTCATATGGGAACTCACTGGCCTATCACTCCTCAACACTGACTGCATCAGAGTTTCCACAGTTTGCTGTTCCTTTCCTTGCTGTCTAGCTTCAAGTGAATGTTTATACTGGTTTCCTGTGGAAGGCTCCAAAATATCTTGATATGGTACCTGACCAATTGCTTCCTGTCCCACTGGTTTCCCCTTAATTTGGATATCCATTGCTCTATCCTGTGGTAGTGCTTTCTGCATTCAATTTTCTACACTGAATCCTTCTCTTTGCAGCTGCTCCATAACCTCAATTTCTATTTCTTTGACTTCTCCATTACTAATCTCTTTTTCTACGCTTCCTCTTAGTCTTCTTATTTTTTGTATTGTAAAGTTTTCCATATCCAGATTCCTTTGCCTGTATTTCTCTTCAAATATCTTTGGTGCTGCTCTATTTGTATTGGTTAGTTTTGCTTCCTCCTTTGCATAAATATTACACCATATTAAATCTCTTTTCCTTTCCCATGTCCATATTTCTTCTTAACATGTATCCTGATATTCTTGCTTTTCCTTGTTCTGGGGAACTCACTCCATCATGCTGTGATGTAGTCTGTTTTGGACCTTCTACATTAAATCCTTCACTTCACAGGCACTCCATAACTTCAACTTCTATTTCCTTAATTTCTGCTTTACTAATCTTCTTTTCCACATTACATCTTTGTGATATTACTTTTTTATTGTGATGATACTGACAACAGTAGTGCACTATCTGATGTCATGCTTTAAAGTTTGCATCTTTGTTAATGAACAGATGTAATTGCTCTTTTCCTTATAGTTTGTCTTGTCTGCCATTCACACATACACAACTATGCCTCTGTATACATATCTGTGTCACGTATGGCATTTTAATGCCTAACACCAGAGCTAAATGCCTTTCTGAGTAACTTGTTCCATTGTCATTCACTGTGCTTACTTTTATTTTCCATTTGTACCTTCCCATAGCTGAATGAATCTGCACACACACACACACACACACACACACACACACACACACACACACACACACACACACACACACACACACACACACACAGATATATACATACACACACACACACACACACACACACACAGATATATACATACACACACACACACACACACACACATATATATATATATATATATATATATATATATATATATATATATATATATATATATATATATATATATACTTGTTACTGTATAAACAGCATTAATGTATGTTGCAGGTATGCGGTATGGTCAATGTCTTTGTTGCTCTACATGTCTGCACATATATTAAATGGAAATTATCCATATTACAGCAATACCATGTGTAGATGAGGCAAAACTGTCATTGTATGGCCGGTGCTTTTGTATATGTATATGCCAATGCATTCTCATACACGTCATGGACCTTGCTTTCTTGTAAGTGTGCCTACTAGATGGGTAATGTTCTATGGTATTACTCTGTGTGATGATATCCTACCTGTCCAGAGGCTACTTGTGTTGTGAACAACTCCTACATCCCACACATGTGCTTGTGTGTTCCTATTTTGTGATGCATCTTGCAGATAGTCTACCTGGATTGCTGTTTCCTCTCAGTGTTTTGCATTTGTTCATAGTGCTATACATTAAGATTAGGTTATGTATGATGTTCACTTTGTACAACTGATGGGTCATTTCCATTAGTTGTAAACTGTGCTGCTGTTTGGGGCAACATGTAAACATCAACATTTACTCTCTGTACTTATGTACCTATTGGCAGTCATGACTCAAAAGTGTGTGTCAGATGCTGCCATGTTACCTAAGATAGGACATGTATCTGCATCCTCCATCCCCCATGCCAACTTCTTTTCACCTTGTGTTCTCTTGATCTTCCTTTGTCATCTTTAGACATCTGGGGCTCTTGGGGTAGGTCATCCACACCTGCAGCTGGCAAGCCACTATGTTTTTCTGTTAACATGTTGTGTAGCATGGCACACAGAGTAGTCATCAGTGCTGCCTTTTTAGGTCTGTGTAGGAGTGCACCCCAAATGCTTCCAGTCATCTGAATCTGGATTTCAACACACCAAGCACACGCTCAGTGATGTCTGTTGTTGCAGTGAGTGCTCTGATGTATGCATCCTCTGCAGGGTTTGATGAGGCTCTCTGTGTTGTCATTACCCATGGCTCTAGTGGATAACCACAGTCACCTGTTTGTGAGAAAGACATGACACATATATTGACATCATGCATACTGTTGATAGGTTTGGAGTTTGTTTACAACATAGCTGTGTTTCTGTACTTACCAAGTAGTAGTCCCTCTGGTATTTCACAATTTTGGAAGGAGGCCCTCAGACTACTTTCTTGCCATTCTGTGGCATCGTGTATACTCCCAGGATGTGTCACCATTATGTTTGTTATGATGCCATCTGCTGTAAACACCAACTGGCAACCAATTTCTATTTATGTAGATTTCTGCTTTGGGTGCTGCAGGAGTTTTGATACAGATGCGGGGGCATTGCTATTGCCCTGAATACACAGGGAGTTTGGCAGCAGCATAGAAATGGTGCACGACATTCTTGCATTCTACGAATGTGGATGGGAAGTGAATGTACATCCACATTGATGCATATTGCTGCCAGGTATTGGTGGGGAATGTGACTGGCAGTTGTTTGTGAAACTTCTGGAAAGTCCTTGATGCCAGTATTACTAGGCTCAGGCATACTTTGACAGGTATGGGGTTACCCTGCAAGATACATGCATACATGTGCATAACACACGTTACCCACAGTCTGCACCTGCTCTCGGTCTAGCTGACCTAGATGTAGCCTGGTTTGACATCTAGCTGAATATCATGTGGGATTCATTACCAGATCTTCCTCTATGGCTATCAGTACTCCAGCCTGCTGTAATGCATAACATATCTTTTGTTTTGTTTTGTTTTTAGTAATGATGCAGATTCTGCAGGATTCTGACTGACAGAGCTATCTCTTTTGACATTAAAAGAGGCCAAATGCTTAAATAAAGTCATTGGCAGAATACTTTGCCACATTTAAGTTGCATTAGGGCATTCTCTCTGTTTTGGAATCCAGCAGGCATGCACAGATTCTGTAATTATCTTACACTAAATAGATAATTCCTTTGGCTTCCTTAAGAATGTGTTATGGAATTGCATCTGCCTTTTGTGTGCTGAAGTCATCCCTCAACATGCTGCTCTGTCCTCAACTTTCTTTTGGAATCCAGACCCTGGATTATATTTGAAATGGTTTCATTCTGGGGAAATATAACAAAACTTTGTTTTACAGCTAAACAGAAATAACTCTGTGATGGATGATACAACCCACCAGATTATGGTTGATCAGATGACAGTGCTGGCTTATAAAATACTTGCTGGTGGTAGTGAAGCTTGACTTATTATTTTTTATTGAGGATCTTTTGAAGAATAATGGCAAAGAGTGTAATGTTTATTGGTTAATCAGTAGCCAGCCAAAGGAATATTTATATTTTAATATTTTTTCTTCAACCACAAAGGAAAGGTGCCTATCTCTGTACAGCTTCAGTTAAAGCATGTCTTGAATCGATGTCTTGATATATAATGTCATGATGCTGTTGTAGTCTGACAGTATCCTTGTACTGTTATGTGCAGTTAATCTCTATTTCAGAAAATGAATTCATTGTGCATTAGTGCAGTTATTGTTGATTTACTGGACAAGGGGGAGATAACAACAAGCTGTCCCTTAAGTGACACGACATGTATGTCATACCACAATATTATCTTGTTTTTGCATTAAGATGTGGTTATCAATGCATGTGCTGCCCTCCCAGCTCTTTAATGCTTACACAGACAGGCTAGCAATGATATCCCCCTATTATACAGATAGAAAGGGGTTACAGACTTCATCATTCTTACTTGTTATTCCATAAATAGTTAATGGCGCAGGCTAACCATGGTAACTTATTTTATCTACATCCCATTCTTTCTTCAACTTTCAATAATTAAGCCTCTACAGAGACACAGTGCTGAATTCTAGTTTAAAGAGCTTTTAAGCATCAGCATGAAACAGCAAGCTGCTCTGTGGTCTACCACTTTGAAAACTAATTTACGCCATTCCCTGCATATATAGTATGCCATTAAGCAATGTGAATGGAAGGAAATCTGCATTAGTGAACTGAAAGGCTAAGCACATATTAATATGCTGCAGTAAAATGTAAACTGTGTCATTTTTTTACATTAAAATTGTTCCTTATAGTGAATCTTGGCTATCATAACTGAAACTTACAGAAAACTTAACTGCACAGCTAACTACTACAGTATACAGTGCATCTTTTTGTGGTGGCTGTGCTCATACTCAAGAAACTTAGGCACAACCTCCTAAATAAAATTGGTCAAATGCATGTGAAAGAGTGTTAATGAGGGAAGAAATGTAGAAACCAAATAAGCTTGCTGCAATGGGCTTAACTGAAAGTAGATCTGAGGTAATATCCACTGACTTATTCCCAGTTTCTTGTGGCAAGTCCTAGTTTAAAGGCTTGAATGAAGCAACTGCGCTATTTAGCAAGTTTGCAAAATAATTGTTCCTCTCAAGTATTGACAATACAGATCTCTTCAGTTAAGGAGTGTATCTGAAAGTTTAAAGCATGTAGTGAGAAGAAGCATCTGAAGCACAAATGATATATAGCCAATGAGAAGAACATGGGTTATATGACATCAAAGGTCAAGTGGGACTCTTTCTTCTCCCTCCTTTTAATCCATTTCCTCACCAGGATCATAACTGATTATATGGTATATATTTGACTACAACATCTCTCAGCTTCTTTCCTCAAGAAAAAGGGACAAAACCAAAAAAAAAACATATGGGGAACAAAGACCCAAAATTGGGGACATTTTTTACTTATTTACTTACTTATTACATTTTGTCAAGCAGTCAGTATTGCCCTGAGTACACAGGGAATTGTCAGTGGTATAGAAATGATGACATTCCTGTGCTCTATGAATGTGGATGGGAAGTGGATGTACTCATCCACATTAATCCATATTGCTGCCAGGAATTGGGAGAGGATGCGACTGGCAGTTGTCTGTGAAATTTCTGGAATGTCCTTGATGCCAGTATCCCTAGGCTCAGGCATACTTTGGTTTAGACAGGTATGGGGTTACTCTGCAAGGTACCTGCATACAAGTGCAGGATGAGCCTATTCGATGAGTAACATTCTATGGTATTACTCTGTGTGATGATATCCTACCTGTCCAATGGGTTCTTGTGTGATTCCCGCAAAGTATACCTGCCACCATTCCTCTTATCTCAAGAGATCAGGTCATCTCAGTGCTAGGGTTGTAAGGTCTGCAGGGCCTTTAGCCTAGTAACCTTCTATGAACCTAAGAACCTATGACGTAATTCAGCCATGACCTGAGCCCACTGGACAGACATTACATTGTCAAAGAATACAGTATGAGCATCACATTAAGCAGTTCCATACAAGCAAGTATACTTATTACACTGGTTTTCACAAGAAGAATGATTATGTTATAGTTTGAAACAGTATTTACAATGAGTAATTTGAAGAGCAATGTTTACAATGAAAACAATAAGGTTTTTAATTAATAGGTTAGTACTAGGCTAACTGCCCTTTTGGAGCCTAACCAGTTACCACATGTGAGAATCAAACCCTGCACCTTGTGTCTTTAAGGTAAACACCTTAACCATTATGTCATCCTCCCACTTGAGTAAGAAACAAAGATGGTCCATGTATTTATTTAACAAGTGCATATTCAGATAACACATTTATCATTGCAGAGGCAGAGAGCATAGGCGATGTTATAGAAGGCCAGTGTTTAATCAAGGGTGTTACAAGTCTTTTCTTTATAGCAGGAAAAAGCTGATTCTTTCAGAAAGTATTTTTTCAGTTTGCTTTTACATGCTTGTATGGCACTTTCTCGTCTGACCTTTGATGCGAGCTGGTTTCAAACTGCTGGTGCCAGCTTTGAGAATTCCCTTCACCTACTGCTATTTTGAATTTGGGTCTGATGATGGTAAAGTTCTTCTCTTAGTGTATAGTTTTGTTGTCTGATTTGCAGCTTTGTACTTAATGGAAGGCAGTCAGTGGTGGATTAGATGTATCATGGGTCCCACCATGCACACACTTTTTCTATGGATCACACATAAATGCATATGTCCATTTGGATTCAGCTTCTTTATTATTTTAAGCATAAAAAAGACTGTTTGGGCTGCTTTTCATTATACTACACCATTGAAGGTGTCCATCAAGTATCCATCAAACACAGCACCTTGGCCATATACTCTTCAACTGTCCGATTGTGATAAACAATAAAGCATTCAATGTTGCTATCAACAAATGCACACTAGGCGGCTTGCAAAGCCTGACTAATTAACTTGATCAGGACAGCTAGGTTAGCTAGGGTAGCCATCAGTTATAGGCCCATTGTTCACTGGGCTCATGTCTGATGTCTGACTTTGGTAAAAATAAATAATTATGAGCATAATAATGAACTTCACTTGCGTTTCAAGCAAACACATAACCTAATTATTGCATCATTTTTCCGTAAATGCACAGTAGTCCTGCAAAGTCAGACTAAACTGGGAAAACTAGAAAAATATAAGATGCCTTCTTACTCAAACAGCCCCTATCACAACGGTCCCAGGATAGCCACCTTGACGAGTGCAGGCCTCATCTCATTGCATCACACTTCTTCTTCTTCTTCTTCTTTCGGCTTTTCCCGGTTAGTGGTCGCCACAGCGAATTACCTGTCTGCTCATGATGGGCAGTGGAGATTTACGGTGTCGAGTTACCAGCCCGGCACCCAACCTTACACGGAAGGTGCACACACTCACACCTAGGACCAATTTAGAGTGTCCAATTCACCTACACCATGTCTTTGGGATGTGGGAGGAAACCGGCGCACCCGGAGGAAACCCACGCGACCACAGGGAGGACATGATCTCATTGCATCAGACTACTACATCTCAACCTCTTAGCACAAAAATGAGGATCAAAGATCAAAAAATAATCAGTGACAAAGCACCAGGATCAGAGACATATTTTAAATATTGTTTGTATATACTTAGAAAGTGCCTAGAATAAGTGTATGTACTACCATGTGTTTTCTGAAAGATATGAAGTTTGAAACTCAAATATCTGTCATATTTAGTTACTACAACCATCAGTGGTTTGCCTGAAAAATCATAATTTTTCATGAGGAACAAACAAAATATATGAGGCAAAATCAGGTGCATTCTACAAAATCAAGAAGCTGAGAGCTACAAAATGTTGATTTTATTTCAAACAATAGTCATAAATATTCTAACTTATTTTACACAAATACTCACTGTTCCTGCAAAGCCAGGGAGATAACTGAGCAAACAAAATAGTAAGTTACATTCATCCATAAACAGCCCCCACACACACTCAGCAGTTATGACCACTTTACTATGTCCAAATCACATGACAATAACAATAATAATGTATTTATTCTTTGTTTACCAGGTTAGTCCCACTAGGCCAGTGACCTCTTTTCAGGGGAGACCCAGTGTGACGTTTATAATACTAGGGGCAATTTGATCAGGGCATTGAGGAAATTCCCCTGCTTGTTTGGAGAGTGCAGAGACGTTGTTCATTGCTACACTTCTGATTTCTGTTCCAAACCTGAAGACAGTTAGAAACTGGAAAGAAGATGGAAGCAATGAGTATTCATGATGGTGAGTGGCAGAAGGAGGAGAAGAGCTTGCAAAAGGGAATGGAATTAGAAAGTGGTTGTTTGCATAGTGAAATCAAAGTAGAAGGATTGGTCAGATTGCTGACAAAGGTGGAGATGCCCAAAGTGAAGGAAGCTGCTGAAGTGAAGGCAATCGAACCTTCATAAAACTCCAAGTACCAGTTTCAAAAATATCTGTTTTCTAGGTCAAAGCTGCAGTGTATGGTTACTACCCTCCAATTTGGAGGGTTGTGAGATGATTATCTCAAAGAGATGATTATGCAGAGTGAACCAGAAAGTGATGTGGTGGCATTGTGGTGCAGGCAATATTATGATCAGAACTCAAGAAGAGGAGGTGAAAGAGGTTGCAGAAGGGAAAAAAAATGATATGCAAGGATGCTAAAAGAAGAAAAGAATCAAGTAAGAGAGGAAGAAGGAGGAAGAGAGGTCGTGAAAAGGAAATTTGTTGTACATCTCAGCAGTAAGGAAGAGAAAGAACTCAAAAGATATAAGGTATGTTACACAGTTATTGCAGTCTTTGGAATATCACATAATGAGGTAAGAACCTTTATTCATCTTAATAAAGAGACATTGTGAAATTTTACTTGATACTGGGCAATATATGGAATGTTTTCTAGAGAAACATGAAAAACAAAAGACTGTAGTCTGTGGGACTCTTATATAGTACAGACTTTTAACAGAGGGACTAAAAAAAAGAATTGCTGTAAAATTTCAAACTGAGGTTGAGAAGGAAACATTAAAGGACTGTTTAAAAGTTGCATGTAAAGAAGTGTTTGACATTACAAAATATATGATGATAGACATTTATGGACTTGGGGGTGGGATTGTGGGTCAGACTGAAGATGGAAAAAGATAATCTTGTGCATATTCCAAGTGTAATAACTGTCAAAGGAAGCACAGGTTATGCAAGATATAAGGGACAGCCATTTTTGTGTGTGTCTGGAAAGAATGATAATTTAATAAGTAATGGTGAAAAGAGATGTTTTGTTTATGGGACGGTGGGACACAAAGCAAATAAATGTGATTTGATGTGCAATAAATGTGGTAACATGGGGCATGATTCAGTCAATTGTGATGAACAATTACATGTTGAAGAAAAAGAACAGACACAAGAACACGTACATGATAAAGAAAAAATATACAGCATGAACCTGAAAAACAAAATATTATACACAAGGAAAACAAAAATATGGTATATAAAAAAGAAGATGAAAATAATGTAGGTGGGTAATTTCTACTAGAAACAAGTGAAGAGGAAGATAGTAGTTGAAAAATAGTTAGAGGTAAAAATAATTTAATAGGGAAAAGTGTGATTATGAAGAAAGCAAATAAAAAGGCAAGGGGTGAGATGGAAATATATACATTTTGAAAGAACCTGTAAATTTTATCAATAAACATTAACAGAATCAAAAATATCAAAATAACATTAGGTGTATTGGAATGTGTATGTTACTTGATATGTATGTAATTATTCTAGTGAACACAAGAAATTTAATGGAAGAAGAAAGGAAGCAGATGGAAAAGTTATAGGCTAGGAGCATTGTACGGAACATGGTATTAGATACTTGTTCAGGGATTGCTTTGTTATGTAATGAAACATTTAAGGTCTTAGATTATACTTTAGTGGAATTAGGTAAACTAACAGTGTTAGATATAAGATATAAGAAGGATATGTATAGAATTGTTGCAATATATGCATATGTCTCTAAAAAAGGAAGAGAGGAAATGCTCAAAAAATCTTAAATTATGTAGGAGTGAATATGGAAATAATATTGGTAGGAAAATGTAATTATGATTTGAGAAAAAAAAAGAAAAAGGGAATGATGATTAAACAGTATATGAAATAATGAAAAGCAGAAGGTTATACATGTGGAATAATATACATTAGATACATAAAAGAAATGAGATTAAAACAGAGATTGATTATTTTATAATATCTGATGCTTTGAAAATTATTAAAAAGGAACATAGGAAACAGGTTTCTCAGACCATTTGGCCATATGGGTAGAAGTAAAAGAAAAGGAAAAATATATAAGGACAGGTAAAGGTATGAAAAGATTGAATGAAAAAGATTTAGATGAAGAAAAGAGAAAATAAATTCATTGATTATTAGCAGATCATGTAGAAATGAGAAAATTTTATAAAAATTGGACTGACTGGTTATTAGGTCTTAACGGAGGTATAAAAATTGTTTTCTAGATATCAAGTGATGAAAACAGGGAAAGAAAAGCAAACATATAGGTTGTTAAGTCAGACAATATTCAGAGAAATAGTAAGAAATAGTAAAAACTTTTATGGAAAGGAGAAGGAAATACATGAAATGAATAAAGAGAAGATTGAGAAAATGTTATATAAACAAAGATAAAAAGATAAAAAACAGGAAACGACTGACAAAACCGTAAATGTTGTATTATGGCAGGAACTCCAAGGCTCAAAAAACACTTGTAGAAACTCCACTTTATTCACAAAATACCAGAAAATAAAACGGATAAAAAACTGGTTTGAGCGCTTTCATCTCGAAGTGAAACTTCATCAGAAACATTGATTTAAAACCAAAGACTCTTTTAAATATCAAATGTAACTAAAAACAATTAATGATGTCACCACAAAAAATGCTTTTCTTAAAGGTATGCACATTTGGTCCTGGTTCCACACTGAATTACACAATGTTAAAGGTATTTTTAAACTTCAGCACTTGTTTAAATGTTTTTGCACATCTATTATATATAATGTAATAAAATATTAAAAAATATATACAATTTATGCTCAAATATAGACATAAAATGTAAATTAAATATCAAACTTAAAAATATGTAATGCTTTTAATGCATTCAGTACAATAGCATTTTCATATTTTTTTGTTTTCTCTTATAAATATTGAATGTGTTTCCTCCTATTATATTATATATCATTTGCTCTTTCTATTAGAATGGGCAAAAAGGAAACACTATCATTTATACCAGGTAAAAATGCGGACGCCAGTCTAAATTGCCAATAACTTTCTTTCTTTTTTAAGGTATTCTTCCAATCACCCCTCTAGTGTCCACTTTTACAACTTCAAGAATACCAAAAAGGAATTTGTCAAAATTTTCACAGACAATACTGTGTTTATATAAGGCATTTGTGTTCTTTAAATTTTTAATATCATTTAAATGCTCATATATTCTACACTTTAACATACGTTCAGTCTTGCCTACATAGTAATAATGGCACGTTTTGCACAGTGCCAAATATACCACTCCTTTTGTCTTACAGTTGCCTTTTTTAAAAAACACCCTACTCTTTACACAGTTGTTCAGAAATGTACTGGATTCCTGATAAATATATGAACAATAATGACACATACCACATGCCCTAGTACCTTGTGCCTCTATGATGGAGGAAACTGGTTTATTTTCTAACAACTGTTTTATATTTTGCCCTACCTTATTTACAAACCTTGGTTGACTTCCCAGTTTTTTGTATATTTCTTTGTTAGTTATAAAAATATTCCAATTTTGTTTGTAAATTTTACGAATTTGTTCAGATCTAGAATTATGTTGTAAAATACATGCTGTATGGAAATTGTGACTTGTTGAAATCCTGTCCATTCTCATTTGTGAAGTACCTTCAACTATTTCACTATCACCTAGAAGTGGAAGGTATTTAGTTCCCCATCCATTATAAATTTCTTCCAGTATAGAATCCACTAAATCTTTTGGATAGCTACGTTCCAAAAACATGGTTCTTAAACAATTCAATTCTATTTTTAGATCTTCCTTTTTTGAAGTCATACGCGCAAGTCTAATTGCTTGTCCTTTGACAATGCCTACTTTTTGTGAAAAAGGATGACTACTCTGAAAATGTAAATAGGCATTGCAAAATGTCTTTTTCCTGTAGACTTTTGACTTGAACTGTTTTCTTTGTAAATCCTTAGAAATAAGTGTGTCCAAAATGTTTATACTACTGGAATCAAGATGGAAAGTAAAAGACAAAAAACTAGTACTGTTATTAATGTGATCTATAAATTTTAACATTTCATCTACAGTACCCCCCCATAAAATAAAAATATCATCTAGGTATCTAAGATATGTAAGTATGTTGGACATATATTGACTTTCAAAAACATGTAACATTTCCCAACCTAGGAGCACTAAATTTGAATATACTGGGGAGCAAGATGCCCCCATAGGTACCCCAGTGATTTGTTGATAAAATTCCCCCTCAAAAAATAAAAAAATATTCTCTGAAACTATCTCCATTAATTCACAAATTAATTTTGTCTTGTCGTTGTTCAAATTTGAAAATTTAAATAAGACTTCCTCTAGGAAAGCTAACCCCTCCACTTTTGGGATGCATGTAAACAAGTCTTTGACATCGACAGTCAAAAATATATTTGTATCTTTATATAAATCTTGTTTAATTTTCCTTAAAAAATCCCAAGAGTCTCTTAACAAGTGAGGTACCTTTTGGATTATATGTTGTAAATGTGAATCAATGTACACCGTAAGGGGGTGTATTTTAGACCCTTTGGCTGCCACAATAGGTCTAAAGGGGGGTTTGTCTACATTTTTATGTACTTTAGGTATTCCAAAGAAAATGGGTATTTTAGGGTATGGTCTATATAAAAAATCATGATCTTCCTTACTTATTCTACCATCTAGTAAATATTCTTCTAAATAACTATCTATCCTAGAACTGGATATATTAATTTGATTTCTCGAAACTATAGTATAGGTACTGTCATCTAGCAATAAATCCAACATAGCTCTCGAATAGTCCAAACTAGGAAAGATAACTATTCCCCCTCCTTTGTCTGGGACCATAACACGTATGGCACCATCTCTTCTCAAATCATGTAATAAAGTATACTCTTCCTTGGTTAAGTTCTTTTCAATTTGTTTAGCATGTCTAAATTCTTGATATATATCCTCCATTACTAACTTCTCAAATGTTTCTATTAAGGGGTGGAGTGGATTGTAAACACTCTTCTTTTTTAATTTAATTTGAAGAGAGTTATCTTTTAACGAAGAAACATCTTGTTGACTTAAACTGATACTCAAATTTAATTTTCTAGTGTAAAATTTTAAAGCTAAAATATTGTCCACTAAATCACCTCTATTTGAAGGAATGAATTTTATACCTTTAGAAAACAAAGTAAAGTATTCTTTCGTTAAAATTCTTTCTGAGTAGTTATAAATACTAAAACCTTGATACTGAAAATGGTATGAACTAATATTGTTAACAATAGAAGCACTAAGCAAGGAATCACTGTTTAATAGTGATTCCTGTTGTTGGAATAAAAATTCTTCCTCTGGGGGTAATATGATTTGTTGTATTCGCCCTCTTTCGGGTAGTGCTGTGCCAGTCTCTCTGAGTGTCTGAGTATGGGAAAATCCTCTTCATAGTCTAAATTGTCATTTACCCTATCATTTTCCCATCTATTGAAATGGTCACGGGTATTGTCATTTTGGGGTAAAACATCCCCTTGTCGCTGTTCATGACTAACATGTTCACTGAAGGAAGATACTTTATTTTCTAAATGATGTAAATTGGAAGGAAAAATATATGCCCTCTTATTTTGATAATTTTTTTGATCCCTAGACAATTTCCGCTTTTTCTTTTGGTAAATGTTATAACATCTACTATCCACCTTATCCAACATCTTAGAATACAGGGTACTGTAATATGAAAATAAAGTATCATTTTTTATTTTATGATCCAAAATTTTAACTTCATTCAAAATCAATTCCCTTTGTTGTTCATAATAATGAACTGTTTTGTTGATAAGACCAATTCCCTTATCATTAAAAAATTCAGAGAAATCCGATATTATAGCTTCTGTATAAGAGATTCCAAATGGGAATCTGTACATTCTTAAGCCTTGAGGCACAATTTTTAAATCTATACACTGTTTAAAATAAGAAATATCCATTGTACTGAATGCATTAAAAGCATTACATCTTTTTAAGTTTGATATTTAATTGACATTTTATGTCTATATTTGAGCATAAATTGTATATATTTTTTAATATTTTATTACATTATATATAATAGATGTGCAAAAACATTTAAACAAGTGCTGAAGTTTAAAAATACCTTTAACATTGTGTAATTCAGTGTGGAACCAGGACCAAATGTGCATACCTTTAAGAAAAGCATTTTTTATGGTGACATCATTAATTGTTTAATTACATTTGATATTTAAAAGAGTCTTTGGTTTTAAATCAATGTTTCTGATGAAGTCTCACTTCGAGATGAAAGCGCTCAAACCAGTTTTTTATCCGTTTTATTTTCTGGTATTTTGTGAATAAAGTGGAGTTTCTACAAGTGTTTTTTGAGCCTTGGAGTTCCTGCCATAATACAACATTTACGGTTTTGTCAGTCGTTTCCTGTTTTTTATCTTGTTTTCGTCTTTCCACGTTTATGGCAATGGACATATCCGGGGACCTAAATCTATCTAGCACCGTACTTGCCGAGGATACCGGAACACGAATACAGCAATTAAGAGGAGAAATTTCGGACTTAAGGGGTGAGCTAACTAAACTTTTAGAACTGTTTACTCAAAAGTCCAACAATCCTATTGTCGGTACTTCCTTTATTGGCGTCTTGATCGTGCCAGGATACAACTGTGGTGGTTTCAATGCGGTTCTACATTCAAATAACCCACCATAATGATATGGGAATTGGTCTTATCAACAAAACAGTTCATTATTATGAACAACAAAGGGAATTGATTTTGAATGAAGTTAAAATTTTGGATCATAAAATAAAAAATGATACTTTATTTTCATATTACAGTACCCTATATTCTAAGATGTTGGATAAGGTGGATAGTAGATGTTATAACATTTACCAAAAGAAAAAGCAGAAATTGTCTAGGGATCAAAAAAATTATCAAAATAAGAGGGCATATATTTTTCCTTCCAATTTACATCATTTAGAAAATAAAGTATCTTCCTTCAGTGAACATGTTAATCGGATGTTTTACCCCAAAATGACAATACCCGTGACCATTTCAATAGATGGGAAAATGATAGGGTAAATGACAATTTAGACTATGAAGAGGATTTTCCCATACTCAGACGCTCAGAGAGACTGGCACAGCACTACACGAAAGAGGGCGAATACAGCAAATCATATTACCCCCAGAGGAAAAATTTTTATTCCAACAACAGGAATCACTATTAAACAGTGATTCCTTGCTTAGTGCTTCTATTGTTAACAATATTAGTTCATACCATTTTCAGTATCAAGGTTTTAGTATTTATAACTACTCAGAAAGAATTTTAACGAAAGAATACTTTACTTTGTTTTCTAAAGGTATAAAATTCATTCCTTCAAATAGAGGTGATTTAGTGGACAATATTTTAGCTTTAAAATTTTACACTAGAAAATTAAATTTGAGTATCAGTTTAAGTCAACAAGATGTTTCTTTGTTAAAAGATAACTCTCTTCAAATTAAATTAAAAAAGAAGAGTGTTTACAATCCACCACTCCACCCCTTAATAGAAACATTTGAGAAGTTAGTAATGGAGGATATATATCAAGAATTTAGACATGCTAAACAAATTGAAAAGAACTTAACCAAGGAAGAGTATACTTTATTACATGATTTGAGAAGAGATGGTGCCATACGTGTTATGGTCCCAGACAAAGGAGGGGGAATAGTTATCTTTCCTAGTTTGGACTATTCGAGAGCTATGTTGGATTTATTGCTAGATGACAGTACCTATACTATAGTTTCGAGAAATCAAATTAATATATCCAGTTCTAGGATAGATAGTTATTTAGAAGAATATTTACTAGATGGTAGAATAAGTAAGGAAGATCATGATTTTTTATATAGACCATACCCTAAAATACCCATTTTCTTTGGAATACCTAAAGTACATAAAAATGTAGACAAACCCCCCTTTAGACCTATTGTGGCAGCCAAAGGGTCTAAAATACACCCCCTTACGGCGTACATTGATTCACATTTACAACATATAATCCAAAAAGTACCTCACTTGTTAAGAGACTCTTGGGATTTTTTAAGGAAAATTAAACAAGATTTATATAAAGATACAAATATATTTTTGACTGTCAATGTCAAAGACTTGTTTACATGCATCCCAAAAGTGGTGGGGTTAGCTTTCCTAGAGGAAGTCTTATTTAAATTTTCAAATTTGAACAACAACAAGACAAAATTAATTTGTGAATTAATGGAGATAGTTTTAGAGAATATTTTTTTATTTTTTGAGGGGGAATTTTATCAACAAATCACTGGGGTACCTATGGGGGCATCTTGCTCCCCAGTATATTCAAATTTAGTGCTCCTAGGTTGGGAAATGTTACATGTTTTTGAAAGTCAATATATGTCCAACATACTTACATATCTTAGATACCTAGATGATATTTTTATTTTATGGGGGGTACTGTAGATGAAATGTTAAAATTTATAGATCACATTAATAACAGTACTAGTTTTTTGCCTTTTACTTTCCATCTTGATTCCAGTAGTATAAACTTTTTGGACACGCTTATTTCTAAGGATTTACAAAGAAAACAGTTCAAGTCACAAGTCTACAGGAAAAAGACATTTTGCAATGCCTATTTACATTTTCAGAGTAGTCATCCTTTTTCACAAAAAGTAGGCATTGTCAAAGGACAAGCAATTAGACTTGCACGTATGACTTCAAAAAAGGAAGATCTAAAAATAGAATTGAATTGTTTAAGAACCATGTTTTTGAAACGTAGCTATCCAAAAGATTTAGTGGATTCTATACTGGAAGAAATTTATAATGGATGGGGGACTAAATACCTTCCACTTCTAGGTGATAGTGAAATAGTTGAAGGTACTTCACAAATGAGAATGGACAGGATTTCAACAAGTCACAATTTCCATACAGCATGTATTTTACAACACAATTCTAGATCTGAACAAATTCGTAAAATTTACAAACAAAATTGGAATATTTTTAGAACTAACGAAGAAATATACAAAAAACTGGGAAGTCAACCAAAGTTTGTAAATAAGGTAGGGCAAAATATAAAACAGTTGTTAGAAAATAAACCAGTTTCCTCCCAAGGTACTAGGGCATGTGGTATGTGTCATTATTGTTCATATATTTATCAGGAATCCAGTACAATTCTGAACAATTGTGTAAAGAGTAGGGTGTTTTTTTAAAAAAGGCAACTGTAAGACAAAAGGAGTGGTATATTTGGCACTGTGCAAAATGTGCCATTATTACTATGTAGGCAAGACTGAACGTATGTTAAAGTGTAGAATATATGAGCATTTAAATGATATTAAAAATTTAAAGAACACAAATGCCTTATATAAACACAGTATTATCTGTGAAAATTTTGACAAATTCCTTTTTGGTATTCTTGAAGTTGTAAAAGTGGACACTAGAGGGGGTGATTGGAAGAATACCTTAAAAAAGAAAGAAAGTTATTGGCAATTTAGACTGGCGTCGATTTTACCTGGTATAAATGATAGTGTTTCCTTTTTGCCCATTCTAATAGAAAGAGCAAATGATATATAATATAATAGGAAGAAACACATTCAATATTTATAAGAGAAAACAAAAAAATATGAAAATGCTATTGTACTGAATGCATTAAAAGCATTACATATTTTTAAGTTTGATATTTAATTGACATTTTATGTCTATATTTGAGCATAAATTGTATATATTTTTTAATATTTTATTACATTATATATAATAGACGTGCAAAAACATTTAAACAAGTGCTGAAGTTTAAAAATACCTTTAACATTATGTAATTCAGTGTGGAACCAGGACCAAATGTGCATACCTTTAAGAAAAGCATTTTTTATGGTGACATCATTAATTGTTTAATTACATTTGATATATAAACAAAGATACTTTTTACAAGAGAAAAAAGAAGAAGTAACTCCATATTTGAGTAAAATGGTGAGAGAAAATGAGGCAGTAATAAAAGAATTGGAAATCAATGAAGGAGAAAAGATGAATAAACAAGAAAAAGTATTTGCAGTAATAGAATAATATATAAAATACATGTAAAAGACAGAGACAAAAGAAAGGCAAATATAGGAGGTAAATAAGTTAAGTAAAGAAGAAAATAAGATTATAGAAAAATATAAATATAGGAGAGTTTGATGAAATCTTAAACAACTTAGATATGGAGAAAGCTATGGGATTAGATGGAACTGAGTATCATATGCATTATAATATGAAAAATTGGAGAAAAGTATATTTTGTAAAAGTTTTGAAGAAACAGTTACAAAAAGGAATACATGAAAAAGAGATATGTGTTGGGGACATGAAATGTATATGGAAGAAGTGTAAGAAAGAAGATATTAGGAATTGGACATCAATAGTATTAAACAATACAGATTATAGAATATTTATGAGAATAATAGGGAAAAGGTTAGGAAAAGGTGTGGCTACACTGATGGAACCAATGATTTTTGGGGAAAAAGGGAAAGGAAGTCAGGATTTATTATGGGTATTAAGAGAGGTAATAGATGACATTATAAAATAAAAAAGTGGAAGCTAAAGTATTGGTTGGAGATGTAAACATAGCATTTTATAGAATACAATATGAAGAACTATGGAGTGTATTAAGAGATTATAATGTAAGTGATAAAATAATAAAAGCTATAAGATCAGTAGATGAGAATAATATTATTAAAATAATATTAAGTTGATGGTTAAGCAAAGAAATAAGAATAGAGTGTGGGATAAGACAAGGTTGCCCAGCAAGCAGTATCTTATTTGTGATAGTTATGAATGTTGAATAAAGTAGAAAAGACAAACCTCAAAAGTACAAAAAGGTACCAAAAGGAGAACCGCTAAAAAATCTGTTTATTTAAAGCCACAAGGTGTTAAGCACTTTCACCTCTGATAAATTCACAGACTTCTTCAGAACAACTTTCATTAAAAACACCACTTTTTTAAAACCTTGATAAAACCACACACCCCAGTGCAAGACCAATCATTGCCCTCAAAAACCGAAAATAAAGATTTCAAAGTAGTAAAGTTAAAAGCATAAATTAACTTAAAAAGCTACAGCTTGACATAAACAATGCACATAATAATATACAAATATAGATGTGTATAAATATAAATATAAATTTAAGGGCTCAATAAATGACTAACAAATGTATTTACTCAAGAAAGAGTAAATATTGTGTCTTAACTGGAAAGATAAGGGTTGTAAGTTAGGTAATATGTTCACTACCCTTGGTATACTGGCTTTTATTAATAGGTTATTTGGTATGCTGTGTATGCATGATATTTACTTTTTCTTGAGTAAATAAATTTATTAGGTATTTGTTGAGCCCTTAAATTTATATTTATATTTATACACATTTATATTGGTATATTATTATGTGCATTTTTTATGTCAAGCTGTTATACTTATCACTGGAAAACTTGGAGATAATAAAAAAGAAATGCAATTAAAACAAGGCTAACATGGCGCAAGAAAAATCTGCGAATGTAAAGACTTTATGTGGAGGTTAATGATAAGTAAACTGCATGTTAAAGCAAACATGCTCTATAAAAGGATACAGGAGAGGGCATGTAGCTATTGTGGAGAGGCTGATATGATGGGACATGTTTTCTTAAATTGCATAAGAGTGACAGAATTGTGGGAAAAATTATATGAAATTAATGTATTGAATGATTCTAAATTTAAGAAAGATATAAACATGAACATGATAGAATATGGATATTATGTTAAAAAACAAAAGAAGTGAAAGAAATTGATAAAAAATATATTTATGTTTTGTGGGTCATATGGAATGAATGACTGAATGAGATAAAAAATAATGGGGAAATGGATATTAACTGAAACTTAGAAAAAATATTTTTTTGTTGTGGAAAAAAGAATACAGGGAAAATATATGAAGTTATATGATGTAATGTTAGATGAAAGCAATTATAAATGTATATAAAGTATCTATTGCATATAATGTAAATAGTGTATATAAGCTGTTATAATCAATAAAGAAACACTACTCCTTTTGATAAAGAAAGGGTGCCTCCTAATGCTAAAGTACAGCTATCAGTAACAAGTAAAAACAATTACTCCTTTTGATAGGTATCATGCGATCTTTTACATCCACCTGAGCTACTACCAATTCAACAAGATGGGGTCACAGTTTAACATTTCATACAAAAGACAAAACACTCAAAAGTTCAGGACCCTTTATGCTACACTGTAGGGTCAGCAATCCATCTATCTGGTGTGGGAATAGAACACATAGCCTTCTGCACCAAACACTACATGTTATTCTGCTAACAATAATAATAATATTAAGAAGAAGAAGAATAGTAATAGAAAAAAAAAGATGGAGAAAGAAGAGAAATACAAAAAACATTACCTCTCAGCCTCTTAGCACTAGATTCAGGGTCACTTGAAATCTATGTAATTTCAAGGTTGTTTCATACAAATTACAAATTAATAGCCACAAGTATTCCACCTTATTTTATACCCTAAACACACTACACTACACTAGTCTTGCAAAACCAGTTAAATGAGAAAATGCTTTTATCTACACACAGCTCCCAACCTCCACTCAACAGTTAAAGCCACTTAGCTTTGCTGTGTACAGCTCATCTGACTGTGATTAAATAAAAACGCAAAAACATCTCTCAACCTCTCAGTGCAAGAATCAAGGACATAGCTAAAGCAAAATGAAGGGCAAAGACCTCCAAAATTAGGAACACATTTTAAAAGTTGATTTGCATATACTTAGAAGTTAACATAATTCCAAGTTTTGCATTAGCATGCATTTCCATTGCTCAATCTCCATATCATTTTAAAAAGGGAGGGGCATGCTTTTTGGTCTCCTGTTACCCACAGCTCTCAGTTTTCCATTTCCAAAATATGGAACAGTACCTTTCATAATGTAGAAAATAAAGGCAATAGTTGGAATACTTACTAAAAAGTTCAGCTAGGAAGCTCACAGCTTAAGTAAAATGCCCCAGATTACACTAACAAAATGTTATTTTGATGATATGATTCAGTATTATCTACCATCACAATTCTCAACTTCTTTGAGCAAGAGTTATTGAGAAAAACAAAAATAAATTACTGTAATTCACTCAAAAAATTTATAGAAAATGAGTGTTGCATCAACATGCATTTTCTAAATTATAAGAACTATGAAAGTCAATCAGTCAGATTCAATAAAGCCTGCAGGTCCATTTACACCATGTGCATGATGCAGCAGAACACGCACATGGTAGTGCACCATTTTGGATTCAGTAAGAGCTCTACACAGTGTGTAGAGATGCACAAACAAGGTAAACACTGTGGCATGCAAACTACAGCATAAGCAGCTGAATCGTATGTTAATCAACCAACCATGATGGAGGAGCTATTCAACAAGCTATAAAGCAACCATGTAGTCTCAGTGAATTCCAAAACCTACTGGAATTCAGCCATGGAAAGGAGTCTGCACAGAAACAATGGTATGGGTTGTTGTTGTTTTAATTCATGTGAATGTGCAACAGGCTGAAGTCTATGCTGCTAATAGACCCAGGCCAAGAAGGAGAAGTGCAATCCATGGAGATGTACTGAAATATTTATACCATGTGCCATGCTACATGACATCATCCTGAGAAAACAGCTTCAGCAGGATCAAAAAGGGGAAGGAGCAGACATCCAAACACCAATGCGAAGGTCACCACAGCCACACACAGATGAGGAGTCAGAAGGAGAACACAGCAGCTGCTTTGGGTGTAGGCAGATGTAGGCATCCTCAATATGACTCGCATTGGCTAAGAGACAAAAAGCACACTCACTCACCATCTAAGGGCCTAAAACCTTCTTCCTAAGTGCATACATATAGTAACATTAATGCCAGACAACTCTCACAACCTTTACCTCCCCATGTATTTGCTGTATACTGCTTGCATCAGACAGAGTCTGCACTAATCTAAAACTGTTGCAACTGCTGGATTTATAAGATGTGTTGAACCTGGAGTGTATTGTGTAATGATATGAGTAACTGCCATATCCTTGCATTTTGTTACTTGGTAGTATAAGCAAGTAAAAGGTGGGAGAGTTGTACAAAATTGAACTTAACATGTGACACCAGAGACTTACTTAACTTATATGTGTTCATTGTTAAATAGAAGGCCTCAGGCATCAAAGATTCACACAGGCATACCTCTCAAAAGTACTGATAGTCATTGCATGCCCTCAGTCTAGCACAGTACATTCATACTAGAAAATCATTAAAGAGACAAGTTAGAAAGCAATGAAACACATTACCATTTCAGACTTCCCAACCCTCATAAGATCATTAACAATAAAGATGGAATATTTTGATGCTATCAACTGTTTAACTTTATAAGACCAATATAAGTAAAAGGTACAATTAACAGTTCAACATCACAAATGCAGATATGCTAAGCACTAAGTTAGCTAAGCACCCTGAACACTGGACACAAAGCTTATGTATCCCTGAATCCAAAAGAAACAAAACAGGGATATGGCACAGTTATCATCACTTGCACAGGGCATTGGGGTGGGCAGGACGCCTAAGCTGACACAAAAGGTTGGTGAGTGTGTGTGAGTAAGAAGGAAAAATAGTAAAACAATAGCACCACCTTCACTCCAAAATGCTTCGACAATGAACAAAACCAAATGGGATGTAGGATTGCAAAAAAACGGAGCAGTTCAGCAGCAAATCAGTAGTAAAACAGAATGCTTTTATTCACTTATTGGAAAAGTTTACCTTAAATGCGAAGTGTTATTAATTGTTTAATTGAAACTAATTAGAGTTTAATTGATGAATGGGTTGTATAAAAATGGAGGATTTAGACTGTATATTTGTATTCCTTGATGGTGGTTACACCAAGGCGCTAGAATAAGTGAATAAAAGCATTCTGTTTTACTATTGATTTGCTGCTGAACTGCTCCATTTTTTTTTTGCAATCTTACATCCCATTTGGTTTTGTTCATTGTTGAAGAAAGAGAAGCAGGCAGACATTTGGATAAACCAACAAATGGTCAGTGAGACAAAATGAGTTTTAAGCTGCATGGCTGAACCATGTAACTGTTGTGTGTGCATCTGTAGGGGTCCTCCAGGAGAAATTGGTGTGCGAGTAAATGCATGAATATCATCAAGCTCTCTGCTAGTTCTACATCTTAGTATGTTAGACAGGTGTGAACCATGCATGATAGAGGTGACAGTTCATCATTGTCATCCCCGACCATGAGAACAGGCTCTGCCAGGAGTTGCACTGGCATGTCCATGACCATGATCAGATGCACTGCTGCTAGCTGAATGTGACTGATGTCTGTTGGACAAGCTACCTTCACAAGGACACCCAGGACCATGGCCCCATGGCCTGCCATGTCTGGGGGTGGACAGCTCAACCACTGACAGAGCAATGGAAGTACTTCCACTATAGGAGTGTGATCAGACATGGCCACATTGGCTAACAGCAGATGATGTGGCTGACCTACACCCATGAGGTTGCCATCCCCCTCACAGCAGATGTTTCATCACAGACACTGCTCATTCCAATGTGTCATTCATCTGCTCCAATAAATCAGCAACAGGGTGGAGGCAGTCACTCATGTCAACCCGTGCCACATCCACAACCTTAAGCATTTTTCTGAAGCACCTATGGGAATATGTCTGTCCCTCCATGATGGCCCTAAACATACACTGAGTGGCATGGGAAAAGACACCTGGATTAGGTGGAGTATGGACAGCAGGCCACCTCTGTGCACCCCTAACAACCCTCCCACATGGCACATCACCCACATTTTGGCTATGGACAGAGTCAACAAGCACTGAAGCCACAGTAACCACACTTCCCTAATCAATTGTCTTGCCTTCCACCTGTCCAATATCTGTGGGCTCACTGGAATAGGTAGATGTAGTCCTAATGGCTGTGTCCAATGGAATTACAGGGATGGCTGTATGTCAACCTTAGTGTCAGATTCAACCTCTGCACCCCCCACAACCGTGCCTCTGTTTGGCCACCATACTCATCAGAGTCTGCTGATACTATGACACCAGGTGGTATAAGTCCCACACTTCCACTGTTAGGATCACCTGTGATAATAAGCAACAAACACAGGAAAAATTAATATGTAAACTACTATACTCCAATATATGCTAACAAAATAATAGTGATGTCACTATTAGACAGTACAGAAATGCACACAACAGTCCTCATATCAACATCACACATTAAAATATTTCTTTCAGTTGCTCATCAGTACTGACATAAAAATGTTTGGCTTACCATCTGCAAATGAGGCTATCCTCTGCATGCCAGATGGTCCTGGAAGAACGTAAGCAAAAGGTAGGACAGTATCATTACAATTAACAGTAACAGTGGGTTTAATTCTTTTACCCCTTTATATGTCCATAAACTATACTTTTAACAATAACTTGGTTGACAACTCCAACCTAAGCTAATTAGTCAGAATGTGTTAACTGTAGCAATCTTCAATCCCCCGCCCCCCCCAAAAAAAATTCTTGTGAAACAGAAGTAACATATTGATTTAAATTGTTTTACTATACAACAGCATTCAATAATTGAGATACAAAAGCCTACCTGGGAGCTCTTCCCAGGACATGCTTGTTGTCCCTGAAACAGTAGCACCAATGTCAAGGACATGCTGTTCTGCACTTTCCTGGAAACTGTCTCCATCCCTGACAGTGGACATGAACTCTTCATTTGGTGTTAGTGGTGGCTATGTAGCAGCCCCCCCCCCCCAGTAACCATCTGATCATGGCCTACTGCAGCTGTTCTCCTCCATGCATATGAGATCATGTCAGTGGCCCTATTGTGCACCTACTCATATGTCTTTTTGTGGCCACCCATGGCATTAACATCATTAATAATCTGCTGCCAAATGTGCATTCTGTGTGACATATCTCCCATCCCCTTTCAAGCAGGAAGGTGCAATGTTGCCTTAAAGAGTCAACAATGACCTGATTTTCAGCATCAGTGAAGGGTGGTCTTTGAGGATTTAGATGCCTGGGTGGCATAGTCCCCTGTGTCCTAAAAGACAACAGAAGGATAATATATATAAGTATCACATAACTGCAAAATAACTGTTCTCAGATAAAAGAAAAGGTAGAGTTTCAGTATTACCCACTGGAGAAACATAAAGCAGTTTACAGATTTGAAATATGAACAGGCTGGATGCAAAAAGGAGAGTAACAATAGCAACATATCCTTGTTTGTGCCATAACAGAAATGCAGCTTTGCTCCCCCTAAAAGAAAATGCAAATCACACATTTTGCTAAAAAAAATCTTTGAGATGCTAACAGTGCTAGTAAATGAACTGTCCTTGAAACATGTCTACAGATTTAAGACATTACATTCTTTCTTAAGGAATTGCCAATCATGTATACCTGTGAAACACCCTGACAAACATGCACATGGCATCAGTACACTTCTAACTAATGCATACAGATAAAAGTGTAAAAGCCTTTGCTGCAGATTTTTCTTAATTACATTCCAGCATATGTAGTATGTAGCTGACAAAATGCAAGCATACCTTCTCAAGTTCAGTAATCCTCTGTGAAAATATATTCCTAAGTAATGGCCTGTCTTCTGTGCCCTCCACATAAACAAGTGTCCTCACCTTCAGTTTTCCTAGCTACACAGTTGCCTTTTTATGGTATAGATTCAGGGCTGTTAGCATGGTAAAGATACAAAGATGCCAAGTAGTTGTGAGCTAATTAGAATTGCTAAAGCCCTAATACTTGGCTCTGTACTTCAGATGTAAGCATAGTGCAGGCACTCCATCAGTGTTTGTTTTTAAAGGATTGCAACTGTGAATTATTACTGGTTGGGAGAAGGACAATACAACAGCACTGCAGGTTGCCCTACAGTATATCCAGTCGGCTGTGTCAGATTAGACTTACAAAGTGTTAGATATAAGTTTGGAAATGTAAGTAAGCAGCACTCAAGTCACATGTTCTGTTCATTAACATCCAACCTCCCCTTCCTTTATTAGCAATTGCATATGATATTATTGCCATTTAATATCCTCACACTTTTTAAGGACAATGATATACAATGGCTTACAGACTGTATGCCTCAGATTACTGGTCAGATAAGAGAAGAATGACTAACAAACACAGAGAGGTAAGACAGAGCTGTATATCTGCAAGGAATAGTCACTTAGTGCACTACATCCAAAAATAATAATTGTAAAATTAGCAGTTGTTGGTGGTACAGGGGTGCATGATTAGTGTTGTTGTCCCACAGCAGCAGACTCCTCCAGTTCAATTCTTAGCTGGGGTGCCTTCTGTGTGGTCTGCATATGTTCCCTGAGTTCATGTGGGGTTCCTCTGGGTACTTCAGTATCTTCCCACATTCCCAAAAATTCTGCAGGTGGAATGGTGTGTGTGTGTGTGTGTGTGTGTGTGTGTGTGTGTGTGTGTGTGTGTGTGTGTGTGTGTGTGTGTGTGGGTGAGCCTTCTGAGGAAGGTTGGGTGCCAGCTTAGCAACTCAACATCATAAAACTCTACTGCCACTTGTTCTACAGAAAATTATCCACTGTGAGAACCCCTAACAAGAGTAGCCTAAAGGAAAAGAACAATACAAACAACAGTTGTATGGTTTCATATAACTGTAGATGATGTTGCAGTTGGTTGTATGCAGAATGATTTCAGTTCCTTGCTGCAAAGCTGTTTGTCTGGTAAAGAGGGATAAGGCATTATTCCTGTGTTCTGAAGGTTCATTGGAGTGAGAGTTCAAATCCAGACCTATATAGAAATATCTCATGTGTACCAACATTTTCTAGTGTGTACCAACATTTTCTAGTGTGTATGTCAGAGATTGATTTTCCTTATTTCAACTACTTATCTCTTTTTTCTTTTTTTTTCTTTCTTTTTTTGGGGGTAATGTTTACATGATTCGCTGCTTAGTACAATCACAGGAAACTGAGGGAAATGATTGTCAGGTTTGGCTGCACTGATCTTATTTGCACAAAGTGTGGAAGTACACAAGCTGCACAATTGGTCCACCCAGGAAGCAGACAGAATACCTGTAGACAGGACTCAGACAGCCAATAATTGAAACCAGATACATTCGATTAATTCTGTTGGGTTTTGCACAAACCTGCTAAGTGATGTTGTGCTGTGGTTAACACAGAGGCCTTAATAATGATTAATAAATTAGGGAATATCATGTAACTAGTCTTGTGGCAGCAGGTATAAGTGTAGGGCTGTAATACAGATCATCCTCGGTTCAAGTACAGGGTGTGCAACTTTTTTTTCTTTTTACTGTTGTGACAATGCAGTTTATAGCAATGAACTGAAAAATAGACAAATGTTACTCCTGCATTTTTATGGCAACAGGTGTATGTAAAGGGCTGCCATACACATGGTCCTGGGTTATAAAACAGAATATTCTGTGCACTTTTACTGTTGTTCCACTTCCCATTACATTCATTGTCACTTATAACACTTTAAATAGTGAAGCTGATATGAATTATATGTATGAGGGATGAAACACCATTATAGCGTTTTCAGATGTATGACTGAGGGCATACTGTATACTGTACTTCTGTATGTATAATTCTGATATCTGGACTTGCATGGCATTCACAATTACTTAAGACTCATACATAACTGGATCTACCTTCAATACCCTTGTCAGGTCGCACATATGCATGTGTAACAGTTCAAACTGACACCTGCATTTATGTATGATTCCTGACTATGTCTGAACTGCTCTTCTTCTGTGGCAAAGATGGGAAATCAGTGCTGTAGAAGAAAATGTTTTGTCCCTTATGCCTAGGTTTGAATCCCACTGTATAAAAATCAATTTTCTCAGTGTAGAAGGGCAAAATAAAATGCGTCAGGTCGTTACATTTATGCCCCCAGTGCATGTTTACAAACCTAACTCACCAAACACTTACCTTCGAATGTCCAATATATATTTCCAGGCTACATCAGTAGACACCCCTCAAACTAAGGAAAATTGGCAGATTAATCTTCTAATTTAAATTATTTAAAATTCTTCCCTACTTGGAACTGCTTCTCTCTGCCCTTATCTCTCTTTTTTTATTTTCTATTATGTATCATCAGAATGTGTCTATGTCATCCATGTGTACCACATCACTAAATGCTACACAGTACAATGAGTTAGGCCAGCCCCCGTGGATCAACCGGCCTCTGCTCGACTGGCTCCAGCACCATTGCCCCACATGTCTGGGAGCCAATCTTGCAACACTGCCTCTGCTGCCCCTGCACAGGTAGTACTGCCCCAGTAGCAGGTGCAGTGGTACACTCTGGGAGCAATGGCAGAGGTGATGATTTCATAATCCACAGGGAGTTGCCAGGATGGTGCATAAGGTCATGCACTGCACCATTGGTGTACACCTATGCCAGATGGACAGGCTGCTCTCCCTCATGGTCCATAGAAGGAGGAGGCCCAATGGTTCTTGGAATTCATAAATTCCAATGCCCTGGATCAACTAATCTGTAGTCCCACCAGGGTCTCCAATATCCTAGAAATGGTCATTACCAACATGGGAAATTGATGCTCCACACCTATGGTCACCCCCTCATTGGTCAGGTATGACCATAAGCTAATCACCCTTAACATCCACATCCCAACCCATCCCCCAGTAAGGAAACCTCCAAAAAAATCTTCTCCAAAGCCAACTTCATGCTACTCAAGTCAAAATTGACAAACTTCATGACACCCATGCAGATGGGAACTGAAAGTCTGAGTGCTGAATCTTACAGTAAGGCACTCTATGAGCACATCCACTCATGCATGAATTGTGCCATCCCAAATAGAACCAAGATGTTCTCCACCAAAAAAGGAAGCCAATCTGGTGGACCCTTGCCATAAACAAACTTTACAACAAACGGAAAAAACTGTTTTGGAAAAGAGGAAAATCCCAGGATGCAAAAACCTCCCTTTCCAGCCTCAGCAAGAAGCTGAGATCCCACATAAAATCCTCCAAAGCTAGTTATGAAAATAAAATTGCCAAAGATTCCAAAGACAACCACAAGGCAATCTATAACTATGTCAAGAATCTAAATGGCAATGCTCAGATCTGATCTGCGCTACAACAGAATGGCATTAAATATACTGATCCCAAGGATATTGCCAATATCCTGGCAGATCAATTCAGTGCCAACTTCACCCCCCATCTCACCGCCTAAATGGCCCATCTCAATACCAGAAGATTGCCAAATTCTGGTAATAATGGCCACACAGGTAAAAAATGCACTATGCAAAGCTAAAATACAGTATCCATGGGACCAGATGACATCCTGGGCTGTGTACTACATGAACTACAAAATGAACTGGCACCTCACCTAAATGTCATGTTTAATCATAGCCTCACCTCAGGCTTCATGCCCATTGAGTGATGTGCAGCTACAGTTACCCCACTCCATAAGGGGGGGTCCACCTTGGATCCTGGGAACTACCGCCCATCAGTCTGACGAGACTGATCTGCAATGCCATGGAATGTATTATCATGGAACTTATAAACAAAGACATTGGCAACCTTCGAACACTGGACCCCACCCAGTTTGGGTTCGTGAAGGGCCAATCTTGTCTCCTGAACCTGAGTGACTTCTTTGAATCAGTCTCCAGAGCTGTAGATGAGGGTAAGGTGGTCCAGCCTATCTGGACCTTGCCAAGGCATTTGACACCATCCCCCACTCTGGAATCATAGATAGACTTACTAAGCTGGGCATCAATCCCTACATCTCTCGATGGGTTGCCAAATGGCTTACTGACAGAACCCACACTGTAAAAGTAGCTGACTCCAAATCCAGCTCCAGACAAGTGACAAGTGCAGTACCTCAGGGTTCAGTCCTGGGACCGCTCTTGTTTGGCATCTACTTCTCTGAAGTATAGGCCAACACTAAGGGACTCTGGCTGACAAAGTTCTCAGATGACTGCAAACTGGGAGCCATTATTGAATCCCCAAATGATGTGGATACTCTACAAAAGGGCCTTACAGAAACAGATGCTTGGTGCCAGAGTCATGGGTTCAAGCTCAATGCCAAGAAATGTATAGTTATCCCCTTTGGAAAAAAACATATACCTGTGAATTACCACATAGGTGGCAGTACACTAAACACTGAAAGTGTGATAAGAGACTTAGGAACACAGCTGGACAGTGGTCTCACCTTTGATAACCACATCGCCACAACAGTCAGGAAATCCTTCTATATGGTACACCCCATCACTAAGGGCTTTTCATCCAGAAAAAAAGGAGGTCATTGTCCCACTGTACTCATCCCTCATTAGACCCATTATAGAATACAGCGCTCCATTTGGTATGTACCTCTCAAGACATCTGCAACAACTGTACAGGCCACAGAAATACCTCACTAAAAGAATTACAGGTTATATAACATGATTGCATTGTTGTTACCCCTCTTTGTGGAGGTGGCAGTCAAAATTCAATTAATATTCAGCACATATTTTCAGTTTGCACTGTTGCAGAAATGGATAGTTGTGGTTCTTTCTTACCTCTATCCTGCATGTTCCCTTATTGCTTTCCCTTTGTTCTTTACCCTCCTTGTTATACATCACCACATTCATATCTATACCATTTTAATACCTTTAATCTGGTAAAAAAATAGAATCACACACAACACACATAAGTAGCAGAAAAACATGCAAATGATTGATGCCAAACTCATGGACTGAACCTTAAAGCAAAAAATGCCTAACTGTCTCCTTTGGCAATGAAGTACCCCTGCTCATTATGATATACACAGCACCACTCTAAGTTCAAACACAGTGTTGCGAGACTTGGGAACACATCTTGATAGCAATCTACACTTCAATCACTATGTGTCAGTAGTGGTGAGATACACATTCCACACTTCTCACCTCATAAATAAGGCCATTACAGCCAAGACCAGGGACGTCATAGCTCTGCTGTACTCTGCCCTTATCAGACCACTAATTGAGTACAATGCTCCCTTCTGTCTCACCTCATCAGACACCTGCAGCAACTGGAGAAACACAGAAGTTTGTGACTAGAAGAATGTAGGGCCTCCAAAACATGACATACATGGAAAGTCTGAAAGACCTGTCACTTTACTCAGTATCAGGCAGGCTGCTGAAAGGTGACCTATGCCAGGCCAACAGAGCAGTCTCAGACCCTGCTCTACTGGAAATGCTGTACATTTGCAAATCAAATGGGAGAAGAATAACTTACTCCAGGGATCACAACCTACCCCATGACATAAACAGAACATGTGGGGGAGACAAATATATGTCCCAGTGATTGTGACTCATCTGTAATAGGCTCCTACTGCATGTGAAGCAGTGCTCCTAAATGACCTTTTTCAAGCACAAGTTTGACAACTGGATGGGTGATTGTAAATTCACCCCTGGGGTGGCATCTATGTCCCTCATGGACAAAGCCAGTTGGTGCTGACTACAAAATCTCTCTGCTTACAATGGCCATCTAACTATGCTCAACAAAGGTACTTGTGGTTTTACATGGCTAGGAATGTAAATACCCCAGGGACTTTAAGCTAGTAACGTCCTATGAACCTATGAAGCTATGAAGCTATGCAGACCTTGCAACATTTTCTCTCCAACATGCCCTGCTGATGTCATCCACTATAAGATGACCTGCAGTATTGCAAAAGTCAGTCTTGCGCCATGGCACTTGCATAAATACTAGTTCTGAAGTCTGTGTACTTAGGTAGGGGTTATTTTCTCACTGCAGTCAAGTGTGTGTGTGTGTGTGTGTGTGTGTGTGTGTGTGTGTGTGTGTGTGTGCGCATGTGTGTGTGTGTCTGTGCTCTTACTTGACATTATAGAGAGCTTTTACACCAGCATGAGTAACACTGTCATTACCACATATTCTCCTCAACAGATGATACTACCGATGTCATCAGCTATATCTGATTTGTGGATGTGTACTATGGAGGCCAGAAAGAAGTCACCTCATCCTATACGATACAGATTACTATGACATGGTTTTCAGTCTATCCGCATACATCATGCCATGGTTTGTAGGGCGTGTGTTTTCTTGGTGAGAAACCCTTGTGATCTCACCAGCTGCTGCATGTGTCTGGTGGGGTACATTCAAAAGAGAGCATTATACTCTATTAGTGTTCTGATGAGGTTCGAGTACAGTGCTATCATGCAATCTTAAGATCTGAATATGATGCCTTGAGTTATGATTTGCACAACATAGGCTTTCAATAGCAGTGTAGACACTTGGTGGTCAAAGTTCAGATTTCTATCTACTTGTGTTCGCAGTGCTTGCATCACTGGGTTTCAGAATAGCAGGACTGTTGTCAATGCTGTAATTAGCATGGAATTCCATTTCACAGAAGGGCAAAATAAAGACACATTTATTTGTAGATTGTGTGGCTTTGTCACCAATCATTTGTCTGTGCTAGCCCCTCCTGTAGTATGTTATCATCATTGGTGAACTCAATGATTGCATCCAATATGCAAGAATCAGCAAACTTGGTAAGCCAAAAGCCATATACTTTAGCCTGAACTGTCAAGAAATAGATTCCAAATCGTAAAGGGCCAAGAACAGGTCCCTAAAATATACCAGTGGTGACAGCTCTACAGGTACAGGTTGATTCACCAACTTTCACAGTATGTATTCTGTTGGTGAGCCAATTGGTTACCCATCTAGTGATGTAAGAGTTTCCCAATGATACCTGTATGAGGGATAGTGTCAAAACCCTAGGCCAGATCAAAACAGGTGGTATGCACTGTCTTACCTTCATCCAGGCCTATCACACAGAATCAACAGGCTGTAACAACATCACAGATCACCTATAAGGTGACTCAGAACATATACCTTCCTGATATGGTTGAATAAACACTTCAACACACCCTCCACATGTGCTATGTTCCTGTAGAAGAGTGTACATAAACATGCATCCATCAGAGTTGGGGGGACAGCACCTGATGCATGCATGTATAGACACATCCTGACTCTCCTCAACTGTGAGGTAGACCAATATGTCATCATAGACCTTTTCTAAATGGACACTAGTAATATCCCAGCTGTGTGTAACAGACCTGTATGAGTTGCTAATGCTACATCATGTCTGTTACATATGATAGATTTCCTCAAAGAGGTCATCAAGAGCATGCATGATGACAACAATATCAGCCAGTTGAACTGGACCAGGCCAAGGCATTTGATACAAATCCACACTGAGGTATTCACTCAACACTGTCAGATGTGGCGATAAACAGCTATATCACCAAGTGGGTAGACCAGTGGATCACATACATGGCATCTAACTATGTTGACATATGTGAAGTGACCTATATCTCAGGTCCAGTGATCAGGTCCATACATCAGAGCTGTCTGCTAGGCCCTTTCCTGTCCATTATTTAAGTGATAGACATCACAAATGACATACACATCCTGTGTCCTAACAGCTGTCTGAAGGACTACAGATTGGGGCAATCATTGACTCCAACTGTGATATTAGTATAATATAGACAGTATCAACACACACCAAAGATTGCTGCCACATCCATGGCAACTATCACAATGACAAGAAAACATGGGGGGGATTTGTTACATTAGGAAAATTAACACACAACCCATGTATAATGTGGACATCACACCCCATAATCAGACTAATAGGTATGTTACCTGAGTCCTGGGGTAGATGGCAAGTGGAATATCCACCCTGTGGTCACAATGCTGACTACTCTCTTGTATGTAACATGAGTACTGAGTATGCAAAAAACATCCACATCAGAGGTCATAATGCCGCCATAGTTCCCAGCCTTCATCACACCAATAACTGAGTACAGTGTACCCTTCTTCATGTCTTCATGTACATCCGTACACATCTTCCACTGATGTATAACTGAAGTGTACTACCTTTGTCACACTGAGCTGTCACACAGCCTATTGGCCATACCTAGGTATTATTTTTGTGGCATAAACATTACTGTTTGATGGTGCAGAACCTATATCAAGTTGTTACACCAGATACATGTGTGCTACCTGTTCTGATGATGCACACAGTACATACATAAGTGTTTGACAACATTAATGGCATGGATAACATTCATGACAGTGTGGATTGTGGATTGTGCCATATATGTATATATATATATATATATATATATATATATATATATATATATATATATATATATGCAATGCACACCGGTCAGCTAGTCTGCATTGCTCATAATGTTGAACACAGGTATAGCAGTGTCCCTCCTAACACCTCCAGCAGATGTTATGGTGCCAGAACACTGCGCATGATTACCCTCATAGAGCGTGGATGTAGCATAACAGTTGTACAAGTGTGTTTGTGCAGAATCATCTGTGATCACTCTAAATCACATATGTTATGCCACAGGAATGGAATTACTGGTGGCATGATATTGTCCATGAGGGACGAGTTGGCATAACGGTTAAGGTCTTAACCTTATAGTTTAATTCTGACCTCTGGTTATGGGCTAGGCTTATGTCCACAGACTGATAGCCTTGTTTGAACCTATGATTGCGTTTGCTTCTTTTAATGTTGTCCATGAGCCTTTACCTGTGTCCCACTTGCTGGAGACCTCTGCTGAGATTACACATATTCAGGCAAATCAGTTTGCACAGCTTCACAATATGCAATCTACCCCAATTGTATGCCAGATTTCTGGTAGATGTCCTATGCATTATTCATGTAAGGATGATTATATCACACAGACATCCTCTCCATTGTTATGTCACCTTGTGTGACAGTCACATAATACACATTTTCACTGTGCAGTCCTTATTGTACCATATTGATATGTGACTGGTGTTGCTGTTACAACCATCTTCCATTGACATGCCCATGTCTGCTGTACATTAGGTTGTTTCACCTGTCCTGTTTCCCTGTGTTAATTTATAAAATTTATCTGTGTCTCCCTATTCAATACACACACCTCCCTTGAGTGTTTATTTTACATGGTAGTCTATGTACCCTTACAGATCATTTACACAACTTCAGTACAGAATGCCAGGAATGGGATTTCACAATACTCTGGATTGCAGATACACTACCCTATACTGTGTTTCGACCATATACTTAACATTCATACCTCTCAACAGATTTTTACAGAATTTCAACATGTGTTCCTTAAAAAATTTGTGGCTTTCAGCCATATCACTGGGATGATCTCCAGACTGATGTGATTGAATATTACATACATTTTAGTTTCAGATTTCAAATCCTTCAGAACATGTATATTACCACAACCCCCTGGCTATTCTAGCACATTTCTATAAGGCAAATATGTCAAATATGTCCCTATCCCTGGGTCATAGTCCCCTCATTATGTTGGCCTTTGTCCAGATGTCTTGCACTAAGAGATTGAGAGCTATCTATGAAGCCCTGGTGATCATTGTGGCATTCCATGCAAAACTGGGAACCGTCAGTGCTCTGAGTTAAACAGTAAACAGTAGTGCTATCTGTGATCGCTTACATGGTTTCCTGGCTGGCAACATTGTTGCTAGCCACAAAACCTTCCTTATTTATGTGTAAACATGGTGCGCAGCATGAGTGCACAATGAACACTGCTCACCACACATCACCGCACACACATGTAAACTTTGTTTAAGCTTCGCACAAAGCCTGCATGGAGTTCATTGAATCCCGCGGAGTGTCTGGTATTACTGACTGATTTTTAATCTTCAGTTATTTACCAAAAAAATCAAATATTTTATGAGAGGCAAGGCAACAGTATTATACAAAATCAGAGATTTTCTGCATAATTAGGGCCAGCTGAGAGGTTTACTATACACAGTAGTTACAAAATCTTTTCAATTACTGAGTGATAGACCCTTTCTATGTGCAACAATATGGAAGTTAGAACACTAATTTGTTACACTCAGAAAAACATTCCTTGGGCAGTTGAAAGGTATGTACTTAACTGTCCACAGATCACACACACATAGGAGTGACTTCAGTCCTCTATCATTTCCCATAATATAATTTTCCCGGTAAAATGGGAATGAAAATACTAAATAATACATGTGGCTGTTGGCCATGTCAGTGTTTTTTTTTGTTTTGTTTTTGTTATTTTTTTTTAGTTTATTAGCTCAATATTGAATGAAACTGCAGAATAAGTTTAAGAGGAGTAGACAATCATGGACACTCTGCAAAAAAAGGAACAAATGTCACTTGTCTGCAGACTGAGACAATATAAACAGAAACTCAGAGTGGCATTCAACTAGTTTATTAAAAAATATAAAGTTAGGTACCCCTAAATTCAGTGGATAAGCTAACTAAAATGAGCTAGTGTTGAACATAACAAAATTATTTATAATTATAAGAAGCAATGTTGATTTTGGACTCCTTAATTCATGGACCCTGAGCAGGCACCCAAACCACTCTTATTTTAATCCACTAGGGAAAGTGTCCTAGCTTAGTAACTTTGTAGATCTGTATGGAGAGTGACACTGTTGCCCTTTCATTAACAGGTAACCATTTAACATATTGTAGAAGTTGAAAGTGATGGGTTAGTTGATCTGCAAGTAAAGCAAAAATGCAAATTTTCCTTATTACTGTTTTGCTTAATTAATTCATTTAGAAAGTTAATTGAACAGTAGGATTTGCATATACATAAAATTTTCTGAACAATAAGAACTATGAAACTCTAATGTCTGACAGTACTGACTGACTGCAATCATAAGAGATTTACCAGAAAAACAAACATTTTACAATGGACAGGGGAAAATATGAGGTGAAATTAAATATCTTCTAGAAGATCAGGGACAGTTGAGAACTGAAAGGATTGATAGCAGCAGTGATAGGCAGGAACATGTCTGGTTCTGAAATAAGACAACATTATGCATTTTTAGTTTTGGAAAGATCCCTCTTCTGTTTCCTGATGGGTTTAAGGGCTTGTTTACATAACAGTGATATACCAAATGTCTTAAAGCAGAACTTATAGAACCTGAAATGGGTAAATATTGTGAAATCCCAACAGCAATATATGTCATATTTTGTATACATTAATTTTTATTTTGTTACATATTCCTATTAGTTTTCAAATAAAATGCTCAATACCACCTTGTACAGTACAATTAAAAGGTAACAGACAGCAATTCCATGGTTTCTATTACGTAGCATAGTATAAAAGGAGATATAAGGAGATACCTGCTATATTCTAGCCTCTAATCCCTTTATTACATAGACTGTCACTTTATTTCCATTATACTTTTATCTAGAGAGTGTAGATAGTACTAAAATGAACATTATTTCTCTTTCTTTCGCAGTTTGCTCTAATGTTATCAATAAAAATGTTGTTTTGGCAGATAAGGCTATACAATGCACCCCCCGCCTTTTACAAGTTGATCTCACTATTTAGAATTCATCCTTCTAAAAGAGAGAACAAAATACAGATGCAGTAGAAAACAGTTCACCAAAAAGCATAGAGAGACAGCATTAGCTAAGGGCAAGTAAACATAGTATTTAATAGAGAGCCTGATTACTGTTCTGAATGTTTAACAACAGATCTTTATCTTTGAGAATGATATTTTGGGATCTTTCTACAGACATCAGTCATCATTTAGACAGTTTATCAAGCAGTCAACGTTTCCTGGATGAGAAAAATGCCATTTTCATTTTGCTGCATCTCCACTCTCAATGGTCTTGTACTATCTTTGTGAGTGTGGAAAAGGGTTGCACATACGTCAGTTCAGGAGATCTGGGCAGTACTACAGGAGTCTGGGAACACATTTTCTGGTAAGTCAGGGTGTGCTCACCTGATAAAGTATTTTGTAATCACGGGGGCCTCAATGGCCTACCAAGCATGCCTCTTATTGAGTGCCATAGTGATTTAAGCAGACAGTGAGAGAGGAACCAAAGGTTATTTTGGATCTGGGGGTAATCCAGGAGTTCAGTAGTTTACTTATGTTATAACATGTCTTATGACAAAATATAAACCAATAAATAAACCTATTGTTTTATATTTAATATGATATAACAGCATACATTTCTGACATCTTAAATCCATGAATCCAGCATGCAGGGAAGGTAGGGGTGGTATGTGGAGTGGGTCAACTGAGGGAGCCCAACCAATATGGTCCAAATTAGCCCCTGCCATTGCTAAGGCCATACCTGACTATGTCATAAGGTTTAGCATAGTCCCAAGGCTTTGAGAAATCTTTTAGCAAGTCTTTCTATATAGATGGCCCTTTTTAGGGCCATGTTCAGTCCTTCTAGCAAAATAAAATACCAAAACATAAAGTATAACTGCTCGGTGGTGAAACACCAACTGTCTCATGAAACCACAGCAAAACTGTATACAAGCAATAGCCATAAAGCTACTACTCAACATTACATTTCAATTTGGCTGATTCCAAGTTGATGGTACTCTAAAGATATTGTTGATAGAGCTTGCCAAGTGTCAAAAATGAAAGTGGTGTAAAAAAGCCAGAACAGTTAACAACATGGGTAAGATTCAGTTAGTGGCTGGTCATTACACTGCCTGGATGTCAACTAGAAAGAAATCTGGAGAAAGCAAGAGAAAATCAACTAAAAAATATGAAGAAGAAAAAAAATCAATTGTATTCAGAGGTATTTAAATTAAGTGCGATACTGGAGGAATATATAAAGTCAAATGGCAAAAGGTTAAATTTTAAGTAGCTATTATGATAAGCTGATAAAGCTGTAAAAATCTGAGGTAAAAATGAAGGCTGAGTGTGAGGCTGAGCTGTTTCAAAAATAGTAGAGATAGAAGAATGAGCACACAGAGAAAACCTAAGATTTTCTGCTATATCAGTGAAATTGAAAGGAGTGGATTACATTAATTTTATGAAATTGCAAATAAGAAACTGGACTGGTATTCCACAACAGGATTTGTTAATCAAAAGGATACATCATGTGTATGCCCCAAATCTGGCCAAGACAAAGCAATCAAGACTTAGCAATGATGCAATCATACCAGCCAAAATAGCTGCTCCTAACACCACTGTGGAAGAAAGGAAAAGTATTATAAATTGGGGACACCACAGTTTTTGTGGACAATGAAGTTTCTTTTCTGACTAGTGTACAGTGAATAGAGGTATCCTTAGAATCAGGGTCAATCAGAGGCAAGTGTAAGATTCAAGTTGTTATTTCCATCTGTCTTTAGAATATTTTCCTGGAGGACCAAAGACATTTTTGATTCATAACAGGCTAAGGAGGAAATAAAACCATTTACCCACCAAAGAGTGAGTTAGCAAGTGAAGGGGACTCTGATTCTCATTCTTCTGATAACAGCAACGCCCATAGTGAGAGAGGTAACTTGTCAGTAAAACCTTGTCCATCACGTCAAAAGAAAATCATTTAGTGACAGAAAAAAAAACAGAATCTGACTAGAAAAATTAGGAGTACCTTGGAAATGAACCAGAGACTGCTGCTGGGTGAATGAGGTGATGAGGAAGAAATCTAGCTATAATGTGACATTAGAAAATAAAAAGGAAAAATTATAGTGACATTTCCATTAGATGCAGTTCAGACATGAGAACTTTTCCCTGTAAGAACTGAATAAAAAGACGGGAAGTTTGCTGACTGCGTTCAATTGGTGGGAAGACTCTAAAGCATGATTCCCACTTTATCATAAATGTTTATAAGGACAATGAAGAAACCAAGGTTGCATCTGTAAATTAAAAAGTTTTATCTTCTTAATATGTGTAGAAGCATTTTCTTGCAGTAATTTGCATGTTATATTGTAAAGCAGTTCTGTATAGTATGCAGAAGTATTTTAAACATGAGGTAGGTTAAGTTATACCAGTGACTGTGGTTTATGATAGTGATACTAAAGTAAAAAATTACTTTTTTCTTGACTGTACTTTATCCAGGGTTTATTCTGTAACAAGATGAATGCTGGATATAAACAATACAACTATAAAGAATATTGTATTTATAAGGTAGCAGAAAGTATTCCAAAAACTATGTCAATATGGGAAGTGAGAAAGGAGATTTTACTAGTAGAGATGGCTGCAAGTAGGGTATAGAAAAACAACAAAATGAAAGTGGAATCTGCTGGAAAAAAAATTTCAAATGAGCAAAGACCCGGACAGCAAATAACTAAGGAGGAAAGGTTATAGAGCGAGGTGAAGCCAAGTAGAAGTTTGGCCTGCAGGTTAATGAATGCCTATCCTGTCAGAGATAGATAACATAATACAGGCAAAGAGAAAGGAATATGGGAGTACTAAATGAAAGATCACAGCTAGTTTGTTTGTTTTTTAGTTGAGTCTAGAACATAAGCTGCTGCTGTTAAAAAAGGGATAATTAGTGGAGCATATAAAATATTGCATGGCAACTATAAGAATCTGTCAGAAGAGGTTAGAAAAGATTAGAAAGAGAGATTAGAAGGGTAATTCACAGTGCTGACATCTGTATGTCTCTCAGTTATGCAATAAAGTCCAGAAAGTGTAGGGGTTTTGCATGGAAGTGTTGGCATAGGTATTTGTACACCCCAAGAAAACATCATACAATTTTAACTTAGGTACATACCAGGTGCTGGAAGTGTGATGGGAAAGAAAAATATAATTGGGAACATTTTTTTTGGAAACATAATGAGTTGCATATTTAAAAAACTCCCTACGGAGTGCTTTCTCAAAATAAAAATTGGGGGAGCAAATGATTGTAACTGGGGAAATTACTTTTTTGACCTGGAATATAAGATCTGAATTGCCTAGACATAGTAAGGCCTTACTAGCTTTAATGGTGTTTGTTGCCAGAAACAGTTAGTAGAAAATCAAAATCAAAGTCTAAACCAGCCATAACTGAAATACTGAATACCGTAAAGGAGATAAAAGAATTGGAAGTGGGATGCTTAGAAAAAGGGAAGGAGCGAACATACATAGAAATCAATGGAAATTGTGGTAACAATGCATGTAGGATAATGTTGAGGTGGAGGAGTGAAATTTAAGAGAAGGCAGGAAATTAGCAATTTATGTAATGCAGGTATGCATGAAAATTGTTAAAAATAAAACATATATGTATACTGTGTTAAAGAATAATGAAAATGTTGTTATGGTCTGTTTTCTTTCCAACTACTGTATGCGTATCTATGCTACTTTTTTTTTAAAAATATTATGTTTAATAAAAATGTTTAAAAAGAAACTTTACATCTTACTCTCAGTTTTGAAGACAGGCAGTAGAAGGGCATAAATATTGCTACAAAACTCTGCATCTAATATCGGCTCTTACATGAATGTTTCATACAACAGTACCTTATTTCTTCAGAGAAGATGCATTGTGCAGTATTTGTGACAGACAAAAAGTTCAATAAAACAATCTGAAACTCCTAATTTGTAATGTTTACTGGACAGCTTCACATATGTCCATTGCAGAAATGTTTTTAAAATAAGTAGCATAAATCACAACAGTCATTCTGGAATGTGTTTTAGTAGTGTTTGAGAATGTTTTGTTCTGCTCATCAAAACAAAAGGCAATAACATTAGGCAAATTTTCAGTAATGTTCGTCTGATTGAAAAGTAGGTCTTGCTTCCCTTTTATTAACTAAAAAAAAAAAAAAAAAAAAAAGATACTCCAGAATATAAGATAGTAGTGAACAGCTACAGAGGAAACCTAAAAATTAAGAAAGAAGGAAAAAAACAAAAATAAAGTAATAACTGATCAGCTTTTCTGATGTCTTAAGTTCTTTCTGTATAATATTAGGAATATCTGTTAGACAATCAAGATACTAACTATATCAGGACTTAATGATTATATAAGTATAAAACCCTTTTTATTACTGGATTGACTCACATTCATTTTTAGAGACTTTATATTTTTAGATGTTGTTGTTGAGGTACACCAGTATAGTAGTAGTTGTTGTTGGTAGTTGTCTTTTTCTTCAGCATTTTATATTATTTCATTCAATGCATATATTTTTTAGTTCATAATAGATCATACACTAGATCCCATTAAGCATCATGCTTACAATTTATGCATTTTACATTTGCATTTTTAATTTATTATTATAATAATTGCATATTAATTTAATGAAGCCGCTTTTTATTTTTGCTTTTTATTATGATGATTTGATCATGATTATTTTATTTTATTTGTATAAATTATTTATTTGCAACGCTTTTTAAAAACTATTTTGATTTAAAATTTATTATTAGTATAAATAAATATATTGTTCTTGTTTCTAATTATCTCTTTTGGTCTGAAAGAAGCAGACCATAATTATCAAACCATAGTCTGTTATTTTTGACAATAAATTTCTGTGTGATTTTAACAATCACAATTTCTTTCTGTTCGAGCAGTGGTTCTTTCTGTATAATATCTGAGATTCCGTCAAACATCCAGGTTTCTTTTACTCCTCTAAAGAAGTATACCAAGAGCTGAAGGCTGGTTAGAGAGACACCTAAAATTGCTTTGTGCATAAATCATTGATTAGTTCTCATAATGTTAATTCCAAAATGAACAATCTGGTGTTCAACATTTTTAATTCAGTAATCCTTTCTACTACTACAAGTTCTAGAAAAAGCAAAGATTAGAAACACCTTACCAGATGATGCAAAAGAAAGAAAATTAGAATGTCTACCATGAAATTCAAGTCCTAGGCAATGAAAGATGTACCACCAGATTCATCAAGCCCTGCACGGTGTACAGGACTAGTGCAGGAGCTCCAGCAGGCAATACATCTGCCGTGCGATCCAGGAATAAGTTGTAGGGACGTGTACGAGTGCTCCTGCACAAGTCCTGCACGGACTCAGCCCCTGTATGCAAATCACCCCATTTGTAGGTGAAATCCATGCAAATGAGGTGAATTTGTGATCCAGGAAGCTGGAAGCCAGCCGTGCAGGACTAGTGTAATCTGCAGAAATTTACTCAGTCAGTAACCGAGTACATTTCTGCAAACTACAAAACGGAGCCATGACAGCTCCAAATAAAGGGTGGATATTATGTAGAAATCATGCCAATGGCCACTGGCATGGAAAACAGTTGCAAAAATAAAAAATCAACTTTTATTCTTTTTTTAGCCGATCTCGGCTGTTTAAGCATAGGGCAGCGGCACACAAACGAGATCAAGTGAAAAATAAAATAAAAATCCTAAAATAAGCATTCTAACCAAAATCACTAATTTGCCATTATACTCAATGGCAGGCAGAAGACAGCATGGCCAGTGAATAGTGGTTGCTAAGTAGGGAGGCTCAGTATGGGACCTGTAAATATGCATCAGCAGGCAATCCTATGCAAATGAGGGGAATGATGCTGAATCCCAGATTTCTCCTGTATGCAAGTCAGCACCCAACAGTGTAAGAGAAGGAATAGCTTGGTGCAAGCCTAGGAGTTAGCTGACATCATGGGGGGGGGGGTGTCAGGCATACTGTAAGTGGATTGGAGCCCTGTGACTCAGGTTTGCCATAGCTTAGCAGAGCTAAACAAGGGGGTGTGTCTGAGGCTGCCTAGCACTCTTTACATTGCCTAAGCGGGTCTGCTCACCACGCACGGGATTTTAAAGGATAAAAAAAAAGTAAACCAGGAAATAGCAGTTCTGTGCACATTTGAGCACTGTGTTTGCACAGCGCACCCCCGGGCTTAAATAGGAAGGCAATGGGAAGGGAAAACAGCAGTAGGAAGGTAATTTAGGAGAACTAGCATAGCTGGCAGGTGAAATGTATCAGAATCAGCCATTTACATAGGCAGCAGACCAGCCCAGCCCAGAACACTACTATAAACTATGCAAACACCTTTCCTTCTGTTTTTTCCCACATACTCTACACCACCGGTGTATACAAGTGGGGAATTTTTAACAAACAAAAGCAACAAAATGATAGGGGCTGCAGCAGCTATTGGACATCAACATGTGGAAGAGGCTGAGGGTGGTGAGGATGAGAATGTTATAGACCAACCAACAGTGAGGAGACAGAGAAGAGTGTACAGACCCAGGGTAACCTACCAGGGGCTACATGAGCTGGAGATAGTGGAACACTATAGGGTGGACAGGGACCTCCTAAAGCAAATTGCTGAGCTGTGCCAGCCATGCCTGACACACAGAACTAACAGAGGGGAACCCATCCCAGTGGATACCAAGGTATGTGTAGGCCTAGGGATACTAGCCACAGGTAACTCCCAAAGGCCAACTGGGGATATCATGGGGATCTCACAGGTATCAGCATCCAGAGTATTCCACCAGTTCCTGGATGCTGTGTCAGCACATGCCAGTGAGCACATATATTTCCTCAAGACCCACGAGGTGTTGGCCAGCAATATGCGTCTCTTCCAAAAAATAGCAGAATACCCTGAGGTGGTGGGTGCTATAAACTGCACGCACATATACATCAAAGCACCACCCAGTGAATGGGGTAGGGTCTGCATCAACCGCAATGTCTTCCTCTCCATCAACTGCCAGGTCATGTGAGATGCCCAGGGCATTATAATGAATGTGTGTGCTGGCTGCCCTGGAAACTATCATGATTCCCACATTTGGCATCTGATGCAGCTGCACCAGAGATTTGCAAAGGGGGACATCCCTTATGGTCACCTAGTGGAGGATGCTGGTTATGCACTGGAGCCATGGCTGATGACACCCATCAGAAATGCACACACCTGAACAAGAACTCCATAATGAGACACACGCACAAACCAGAATCAGGATAGAGCATGTGTTTGGGATGCTCAAGTCATGGTTCCAGTGCCTGGACACATCCGGTGGAGCCTTGCAGTACTCACCAGCTACATGTACCCAAATTGTTATCATATGTGCCATGCTACACAATATGATCTTGCAGAAACAGCTGCAGCAGGAACAGCATGGGGCAGGGCCACACAGCCCCTCACCAATGCCAGGGCCTGCATAGGCACAGAGTGACTCGGAGGAGGAACAACCTGAGCCTGCCCCAGTAGTCAGATGGAGGCATGCCCAGTATGCCCTGGCATTGGCAGAGGCAATACATAGCACATACACTGACACAGTAGGGATCCAGGGAATGACACCTCTCTCTGACTCGCACATACAGTAAAAGGGATGCCAAACATGACACTACCTGTGCTCAACCATGTATAGGGAGTGCACTATGTGCATCCAACATAGGCAGCCCTCAAGCACCATCGTCAACACTGGCATACTCACAAGGTAAATCACTCTCCTTACCAATTGCCAAATCGAGTAGTATGTGTTGTTACTTGTATCTATGGTATGGATGTGAGAATGCAAGGGAATCGGGAGGCTGAATGGGATGCCAGCAGATAGTAGACACCTGTAGTGGCAGCATGAGATCTGTAGCCAGTACTACACATAGTGACAAAACCCACTGCAGGAAATGTGCTGGGCCATATGTGTATCCATATGACACACACACGCCAGTCAGGGAGAGTCACATACCCAACAACAGTCTCAGCCAGCAGGACAGGTGTAGACAAACACAAACAAAGGCTGTGCTAAGGCCTCTGAATGATGCCTATGGGTAACCTCCCCCCCAGGCCTACACAGACAGACTACATAAGGTCAGGTAGTGGGATGTTAGTTCTGAAGGGTAGGAAGTCAGAAACTAATATGTAGGTCAATCAAACCTAAGACCTGTAGTACACTGATATGCCTCTAGTCAGCATGATAGGTTAGAATACAGAATGAAATGGAGTACCTGACATACCAGTACAGTCTTAGCAAATGTGTACAAGTGTCAGGTCTGCCCCCTCCCCCAATCCTATGTACAAATGTAGAAACAGTCAGGTGTGCCCCCCCCAATCCTGTGTAGAAATGTAGAAATAGTCAGGTGTGCCCCCCCCAATCATGTGTAGAAATGTAGAAACAGTCAGGTGCACCCCCCAATCCTATGTAGACATGTAGTAACAGTCAGGTGTGCCCCCCAATCCTATGTAGAAATATAGAAACAGTCAGGTGTGCCCCCCAATCATATGTAGACATGTAGTAACAGTCAGGTGTGCCCCCCCCAATCCTGTGTAGAAATGTAGAAACAGTCAGGTGTGCCCCCTCCCCCAATCCTGCATAGAAATGTGGTAACAGTCAGGTTTGCCCCCCAATCCTGTGCAGAAATGTAGAAACAGTCAGGTGCACCCCCTCCCCCAACCCTGCATAGAAATGTAGTAACAGTCAGGTCTGCCCCCCCCCCCCAATCCTGTATAGAAATTTAGTAACAGTCAGGTGTGCTCCCCCAACCCTACTTAGAAATGCAGTAACAGTCAGGTGTGCCCCCCAATCCTATTTAGAAATGTAGTAATGGTCTGGTGTGCCCCCCCCAGTCCAATGTACATGTGTAAATATATATGTGTAGGTATAATACCCAGTGGAGCACAGATGACCTGGGTGGGCAAGGTAGCAGGAGCAGGATTTTGTACAATATGTACAATATGCGTATATCGTTGGTGTGTGTTGTGTGTGTTTCATATTGTGTGTGAGTATGTAGTATGTATGCATGTTGACACTTGACCTGGTGGCCATTGCCCACTACCAATGACAGGGCGACGTCTCCTCCACAAGTGCAGTGCCAAATACAATCCCCCCATAACACACATGCTAGCAGTAAGCCGTAAATGTATGGTGCTTGTATGTGTCTGAAAGATCTAGATGACATGGACATGACATTTGATATATATACAAGCAGTACAACACAAATTACAAACCAGACACAGTATATAATGTGTAACTGTGAAATATGGACATCCTTTTTGAATTGTACATGCAGGTTTGTATCATTATCTGGGCCTGCAGGGTAGGAATACGATTGTGTGCTGTCTTGCAGATTAAAAAGGTGATATTACTGATGTATTGGGAAACAGCTGATGTACCTGCATATGCCAGCATAACTGGAATGCCCCATGCATATCTGAGAGTGAGATGCAAGAAGTGTCCATAGCACACATGCACCCATCTCACCCAAACACCACCCACAGGTACCTCTCTGGTCGTATCCCTGCTGTTGGGAATGGTTACAATATGAACCCCACCTGTGTATGGCAATAGTGAAAGAATGCAGCATGCAGTGCAGGTGTCCTGTGCAGGTGTGTCCCTGGCTGTAGGTAGCACCCTGCCAGCATCCACACCACCTGATCAATACTGGTAGAAAGTGTTTGGCATGAACACCTAGCACACCTACCCAGTCACCACAGGGGAATATACTGTATGGCGGTCTGGGACTGTAGGACTGGCAGAATGCAGTGGTCTACCACAGCTGGCCTGCAACACCACCAAATGGCCTACAGGCCTCTGCTAAAGGCCTGTGTCTCACACGTACTGCCAATGCATTTTATGTCATGGACACCCAAATAACAACATTACACACTCCACATAAGCCATATTTAAGGCCATGTGGACAAACCACAGTAACATGTCCACCATGTTCCGTGGCATGAACTGTGGACAAACACCAAAACACAGCTGTGATGAGGTGATAACCTTAGGGGAAAGTATCAGAAAATGTATGCATAATGTATGGAAGAGGATAGAATAATAGAGGGGGGGAGCATGGGCAGCATGGAATGTGCAAGGTCCAACACACAGCTGTGTGCACATACTATCCCTGGCTACAAACACATAAATGGGTGGCTACAAACCTTCCTGTACACCACAATAGGGCTAATCTCCTGACTTATGACACCTGCCTCAGGGTAACCTGTCTGAATCTGTACAGCTGTGAGGTATTGCCACAGCAAGATAAGGCCATACTGTCATGTCAATGGATGTACAAGTATGGGATCCTCTGACAGCACTGTAGCAAGGTGCTGAACTTGATACACAGACCCAGCAGCAAGTGTCTGCAGCTCCCCCTCCAGAATGGCACGACTTTCGATGAATATGTAGGCATTTGCCTACAATACTGGACACAGCTGCATTCACCCTTATTCCCCAGGACATCACTGTGAGCAAGAATGTCCAACTGACAGTACTTGAGGACATAAAACATCACAGTGTATAACAGTACACATGTTTGAATATCTTTGCTAACACCAGTACCTTGTAGCAGAAGCAGCCCAGACACAATCACCTACAGTACTCACTATCCCTTGCACAGTTTGACCCCATATTGCCAAATGATCTACAGATACCCTGCAGAAACAGGTTGCAACCTGTAGGTGTACAACACAAAGGTCTGCACTGGAGTACAAACTAACTGGAATGGATCCACCCATTCAATACAGAAGGGCATACTGGGCATGCTCACACACTTAGAGAAGTGAAGGCAATGTCAGACAGCAACATACTGAAAGGTCATACTGGGCATGCTCACACACTTAAACAAATGAAGCCCATATCTGCAAACAACAGTGGACCATACATATCTGACAGTTGCAGATTTTAGTACGTACATACACTCCTCAGTATGCACCAGTCATGCTTTGCACACACATTGGATAGGAATACAGACATATATCCAAGGACAACACAATACACAAAAAGTAGACATACATAGATGTGTGGAAGAGAGTGACAGTGACAAAGAGCTTGCCATCATGACACCTGTCCCATCCAGCACACAGCCAAATGGCTACAACCACATGATGTGTAAATGTCACTCACTGTAGAAATTAGCCACTGGTATCCATCAGCATTACAGACTCTGTGGTGCAAGTGCTAGCTGTGCAACATGACTGTACAAGGCAATAGTCATCTAACAGTTGCATACACATACCTGCGGAATATAAACCTGCATGTGGTGTATCAACCTCTAGATTAATGGGTTATGGCCCATACACACACACTGCCCTCCCCATAGCCCTACTATGACAAGCATGCTGTCATCCACTTTGAAATACACCTTTGGGAATGGAGTAGCCCAGTAATCTCTGTGGCGCGTCCTAAAACTGCATAATGCTGTAGTATGATAAATTAGCTAGGTAGGAGTTCTAATCCAGACATGGCAACTGTGTGTGTGTGTGTGTGTGTGTGTGTGTGTGTGTGTGTGTGTGTGTGTGTGTGTGTGTGTGTGTGTGTGTGTGTGTGTGTGTCTGTGTAGGGAGCAATGCTTTTTAGGCTAGTCACACTCACTACAATTCAAATGGCTTACTTTGGCAAGGCTGCTGATGTCATTCACTGTGAAATACAACTTTGGGAAAGGTGTAGCCCAGTAATCTTCATGGTGCATCCTATAACTGGGTAATGCTTTAGTGTGATAAACTAGTTAGGAAGTACTTCTAATGCCAGACATGGCAACTGTGTGTCTGTGTGTCCCTGTCTGTGTAGGGAGCAATGTTTTTAGGCTAGTCACACTCACTACAATTCAAATGTCTTACTTTGGCAAGGCTGCTGATGTCATTCACTGTGAAATACACCTTTGGGAAAGGTGTAGCCCAGTAATCTCCTTGGTGCATCCTATAACTGCGTAATGCTGTAGTCTGATAAGCTACTTAGGTAGGAGTCCTAATCCCAGACATGGCAACTGTGTGTATATGTGTGTGTGTGTGTGTGTGTGTGTGTGTGTGTGTGTGTGTGTGTGTGTGTGTGTGTGTGTGTGTGTGTGTGTGTGTGTGTGTGTGTGTCTGTGTAGGGTGCAATGCTTTTTAGGCTAGTCACACTCACTACAATTAAAATGCCCTACTTTGGCAAAGCTGCTGATGTCATTCACTGTGAAATACACCTTTGGGAAAGGTGTAGCCCAGTAATCTCCATGGTGCATCCTTTAACTGCGTAATGCTGTAGTCTGATAAGCTACTTAGGTAGGAGTGTTAATCCCAGACATGGCAACTGTGTGTGTGTGTGTGTGTGTGTGTGTGTGTGTGTGTGTGTGTGTGTGTGTGTGTGTGTGTGTGTGTGTGTGTGTGTGTCTGTGTATGGAGCAATGCTTTTTAGGCTAGTCACACTCACTACAATTAAAATGCCCTACTTTGGCAAGCCTGCCAATGTCATTCATTGTGAAATACACCTTTGGGAAAGGTGCAACCCAGTAATCCCTGTCATGCATCCAATAACAGTGTAATGTTGTAGTGTGATATAGTACTTTGGTAGGGGTTCTATTCCCAAACATGGTAAGTGTGGATGTTTGTGTGTGTGTCTTTGTGTAGGGAGCAATGCTTTTTAGGCTAGTCACACTCATTACAATTCAAATGCCCTAATTTGGCAAGCCTGCTGATGTCAGTCACTGTGCAATACACTTTTGGGGAACAAGTCCTCCAGTAATCTCAGTGGCATGTCCTATTACTGCATAATGCTGTAGTGTGATAAACTAATTAGGTAGGAGTTCTAATCCCAGACATGGCAGGTCTGTGTTTGTCATTTGTACCCTGTGTGAAGGTGGCTGTGAGTGTGTAACAATTGGACTCATTGTGGAGTGGGTTTTACAAATTTCTTATATGGTGGCACTATTATATGTCAGAATGTCCGCCTTATAAGGATAACAGATGTAAAATAGCTGAGAGGCTGGGGTCGCAATCCATACCCCTACATGTGACATCAAGGCCTGGCAAACAAAGTTAGCAACTCTTGTATTACACAGAGAACACTCTCAACCCATGTCTCATACAAAAACACACTTGCCTAGGCAACAACTGTATGTTGGTAGTACCCTGCATATTGCCCACAGATAGTAACCATTGTGTGATTGCAGTAGACTACAGAGGGCATGGTGCCCTGTCCATCAGTTACAATACGCATATACATGCAGACAGTGTGCCTTCACTATGCTCCCCACTGGACGCCTGCAACATTTGTGGTGCCATCAAATGTTACCCACAAATGACATAGCATGTCTTATACACATGCCCTGTATGGACAGATGCCACTGACACCAGGGAATACCTGTATCATGCTATCAATGTAGGTGCAGGGTCAACCTGCTGTCCATTACCTGTTTCCAGCACATGAGGCCAGGACAGGCACATCTGATGATAACATTCTGTGTACACAACATGGGTCAGACACCCCAGGTACAGTTCCACATGTCACTGTGCATGCATGTGGGATGTGTGCACATGCCAGACAGCATCCATGTCATGGACTAAAGAACACATACATGGCAAGCATTGAACAGCAATGGCCACACACAATAGTTACCCAGGTGACTGGATGGTGAATACAATACCTACCTGTGTGGGCCAATCCAGACACTACACCCCTGAGCCACATTGCAGACCATTGTCATGCAGCCTGATGTCAAGGTATACCTTTCACCTAGCCTTGTATAGCCTTCTGGCACAATCACTACACACCCATGAAGCAATGTATGCATGCATATCATTACTGGCACCCTGTGACTGTGTGTGTGGTGTATGATGCTTTTGACCACATTCACACTCACTACAACCCCCACTGTCCTACTAAGACATGCTGTCTCATGTCAGAAACTTTCACATACCCTTTGCCCATATAATCTCTGGATAACCTCTATGGTGCATGTGATACCTGCACAGTACTGTATTGTGGCACGCTAACTAGTTAGGAATTGTATTCCTAGCCCTGCCAAGTGTGTCAATGTGTGTGAGTCCCTGAGAGAGTGTGGCTGTGTTGATGCTGACACCTGTTCATGTGGACAGGCACATGTACTACACCTACCATATCGCTACCATATCACTGTTGCAGATGTCACTCACCATTACATATACATTTGGACAGCTCCTCAATATGTAAGCTATGTGGTGCATGCAATAACTGCACAGACATGTGATAGCAATACATAGACAGTCAGGGATTTGATAGCCTGTACCGGTAGGTGTGTGACACAAATATGCTTAAGTTTTACTCTCCCACCCTTTCCCTGACTTACTTTGACTCTGTCTGCCTCTCTCACTTCCTGTCTGGTGGATGTGGAGAACTACACCTGCTTTGCTTAGGCAGCAGCGTGTGTTTTGTAAGTGATGCTCATGATCAGCTGATGGCCTCTGCATGAATTGCAGCCCTCATTTAGCTGATTGTATGTGGAACAGCTGTGGTAACATTCCTATAGCCAATTGCATGGAAACACACTCCAATATCTAGGAATATCGTGTTGGTGTTGGGCCTTTTCATTCACTGTGAGCAGGACCTAGATCTGGTGTTTGGCAAACAGCATCACAGATGGATTGAGGATTTACCTCTAACAACATACACTGTGGAAATAGGCTAACACACAGGAGGGGGATGTGCCTGACATGACTACAGAATGGAAGTGTTGCTATTCTGCATTTGGAGTAATCTCGGTTTAACAGGGTGTGTGTGGATATGGCTGGTCTACATGTTTTAATACCTGTCATGACAGTGCTATGTTTTTGGGGAAACCCCCATCTGTAGGGTCATCTGCAAACTGGGCAGTGTGCGGTGCCTTTTGTTTCTTGTGTTACTCAGAGAGCACCTATCTGAGAACTGCAAAAGCATAGTGTGAGGATTGCAGTCAGTACATGGTGTCAGCCATGAGAGTTACTGACTTCATATCCCTCATAGGACATATGTTACAACAGTAAATGTGGGAGGTTATCACAGCAACATGTCAATATTGTGTTTGTGCCTCCAAGAACAAGTCTGTCCACCTTTGTACATATGTCATGCAGTAAGAGGTGCATATGTTTTGTACACCAGTATTTATTAACATCATATGTGATAACAAGCCAATGAGATCTCAGACTGCTACACATTATGTATAGTAGGAGTTATATTTGAGGACATAACCTGGGCATTCTGTGGTTGTGTGTACAGTACTGAGGTTTGTGTACTTATGGTGATTGTCAACAGTGTGTGTATTGTGAATATGTACCATGGCCTGTGTACAGACTGTGGTAGATGTCATTGTTCATGGTCTTGTTCTGTCTGATGTTACATGCTGCTCCCGTGTATGTTTTCTATCGGCTTACATTTGTGTAGGGCCAAACACACACATGTCCCATACCACAGACAGGCATCGGACTACACTGTGTAGTGGCCCAGTATATGTAGGGTTAGTGTGTGAGTGGCACATATGAGGATGGTGTCGATCAGATAGTCCATATACTGTATACTGTAATATTAAGCTAGCTTACCATATATGGTTGTAGCTGTGTTCGCACTGGTTGTGGTTATCCACTTTCACACAAGTGTCTGTTACTCTGTGCTGTGACATGCCTGTAGAGCCTGCTATATATGCAGGTACATGTGTATTCCCCCATAGGAAATGCAAGCCAGTGTTGTAGCAGTCTGTCTGTAGCCTGCACAGTGCTTTGTTGCATGCCTATCAGCTTAGTGTACTTACCCAGTGTGATGTTATGTCCAGATACTTGCCAGATGTACTGCTGCCAGGCCACCATAACAGTCATGTATTTCTAACAAAGCAGTGAGATGCTATACAGATGTATGTCACTAACTAGTGGGTAGTATGTGGCCATGTCACCTCAGTACCAGCGGTTATTATGTGTCAGGACAGATAGAGGTGTGTGAATGCATAACCTATGGAGGCAAATGTATACTGATATATCCATCTACATGTCTGCTAACATCCACATTGTCAGGCTTGGTCCACATGTCTTGCACCAAGGGGTTCTGTGTATACCTCTGCACTGACCAGAATGTGTCAGACTGTCCACATTTATTGGCCATATCTCTGCTGTAGTCCACAGGATCATTACTGTCCTAGCAGTGGTACTGTACTATGATGTCCTTAGGATGTCTGTCAGTAGCAAATGGCACACATGTTAAAAACAGATGTAACCTCCCACACACAACATGTCTGTGAAATCCACCCCTATTAGAGTAGCAATAGTCTACATATATACCTGTAATACATACCTGACATCCCCTTGCACTAAGAGGTTGGGACTATTGGGGCTGAGGTAGGACTCCACTCCATGGTCTGGACATATGGTGAACATATATGTATATATAATTATCCATATATCTCTATAGATATATACACATATACATATCGACATACATAGATGGATATGTATATGTACATGTATATATATATATATATATATATATATATATATATATATATATATATATATATATATATATATATATATATATATATATATATATATATATATATATATATATATATATGTACATATAAACACTCAGATATATACATATGCAGAGTAATATATATCTATAAATATACAGATAGAGATACATATGCACATATACTCATAGATATCTGCATATATATTGACAGTAATAGGTATATCAGAATAGATATGTATGCATATATAGTTATAGATATCTACGTATATATCTGCATGAATAGGCATATCTGTAAACATAGGCTGTGCATACATATATAGCTATATATACATATATATATATATATATATATATATATATATATATGGATCTACCTTACAAGCTCGACACTTCACATGACATTTAGAATGATGAGACCATAAGACCAACGGAGCAGATAACTGACAACTTGTAATCCTGACAGCAAAAACACCAACGTGGAAAACATGTGAGAGTGACTCAGTAAGTATGCGATAGTGAGGGACTTAGGGTTAGGGTACGGGTAAGGTAAGTGTGCGATAGTGAGGGACTTGAGGGTTAGGGGCGGATTAAGTGAGTTAGGGTTAGGGTGCGGATAAAGTAAGTGTGCGATAGTGAGGGACTTGAGGGTTAGAGGCAGATTAAGTGAGTTAGGGTTAGGGTTCGGGTAAGGTAAGTGTGCAATAGTGAGGGACTGGAGGGTTAGGGGCGGATTAAGTGAGTTAGAGATAGGGTGCGGGTAAGGTAAGTGTGCGATAGTAACGGACCTTAGGGTTAGGGTTTGGATTAAGGTTAGTGCATAGATAGTTGTGTGTAGTGTAGGTTTTAGGTTGTTGGTGTGCTTGTGTTGTGTGTGTGTTGTGTGGAACAGCGAACTTTTTGTTTTGTTAACTGTCAGGTTTGGGGTTTGTCGGGCATGTGAACTTTTGTGTTTTTGCGATTTCGTTCTTGTGGTCTCGTCATTCTAAATGTCGATCTTGTGAAGTGTCAAGCTTGTAAGGTAGATCCGTATATATATATATATATATATATATATATATATATATATATATATATATATATATATATATATACACTATGTTCTTTACTCGAAAGTACGGTTAATTGAACCTTTCTTCCATGAACTGACTTCCGCAAAAGTGCATTTTCTCAAAAATGCACTTTTGCAGACAAATAAAAAAACATAAACATAAAAAAAGAACAACACATTATAGGTTCATAGGTTCATAGATTCATACTAGGCTATCTGCCCTAGGGCATTTATAAGCCTAGCCAGAGTATGTTTGGCTTTCGCCACCCATTTTAAATTAATTTTGCTCTGCCCTTTTTCGAGGTTAGTATACTGTGCCTCTGTCTAACAGTGACACAGAAGTGATACCCGGGGTAAACCTACGATCTCCCATCCACTCATCAAGATTCCTCTTGAAGAGAGTCAATGAGGGACTCTGCCTAACCTGGACTGGGATTTTATTCCAGAGTGAAGGGAGCCTCTGGGTTATGAATCTGTCCCTGCAGCATGTCCTATTTATTTCAGTGCTGAGGTTCAAGTCTCTCGAGCATGTAGCTCGATGGGATTTGGATTTTCTGAGGTGCAGCATGTCCATTAATTCCGGGTTGGACATGGCTTTATATGTCAGGCACAGATCGCCTCTGAGCAGACGGTATGCCACTGAGTAGAGCTGGAGTTTCTTTAATCGGGCAGCATATGGCATCTGTTTGAGCCCTTTGATCCTCTTGGTGAGGTACTTTTGGGGTCTTTCCAGTTGCTGCAGGTGTCTGGTAAGGTACATCCCAAAATGGGCATTGTACCCAATTATGGGCCTGATGAGGGATGAGTAAAGAGGCACGATGACCTCCTCCCCTGATCTAGATGTGAATCCCTTCATGATTAGGTGGGCTATATAAAATGTTTTTCTAACCACTTTGGCCACGTGGTTGTCAAATCAGAGATTGCTATCAACTTGGGTCCCCAGGTCCCTAATTACTTCTTCTGTACTTAATGGATTACCACCTATGTGGTAATTTGTGGGCACTTTGTTTTTGCCAAAGGGGATGACAATACACTTTTTGGCATTTAGCTTGAGGCCATGGCTCTGGCACCAGATGTCTGTTTCTATGAGGCCCTTTTGGAGGATGCTTGTGTCGGCTGGAGAGTCGATTATGGCGCCCAGTTTGCAGTCATCTGCGAACTTGGTCAGCCACAGTCCTTCCATGTCGGCCTGTACCTCTGAGAAATATATACCGAACAAGAGAGGTCCCAGGACTGAGCTTTGTGGGACACCACTTGTAACTAGTTTGGAGTCTGACATGGCTCCAGCAATTCTAACCATGTTGGTCTGTCCTTGAGCCAGTTTGCAACCCATCTAGTGACATAGGGGTTTATATTTTAGCTGGTGAGCTTATCTATAATGCCAGAGTGGGGTATTGTATCAAAGGCTTTATTGAGGTCCAGGTAGGCTGTGTGGACCACCTTCCCCTCGTCAGTGGCCTTGGTGACTGTTTCAAAGAAATTGACCAGGTTTAAGAGGCAGGATCTGCCCTTAACAAAGCCGAACTGGGTAGGATCCCCAATATCTTTATTTATGAAGTCCATGATGATCCTTTCCATAGCTTTGCAGACAAAGCTAGTCAGGCTTATGTGGTGATAGTTTCCAGGATCCGTTGAGGCACCACCTTTGTGGAGAGGGACCACTGTTGCTGTATGCCACTCTTTGGGTGCATATCCTGTAGTAAGGCTGAGAGTGAACAGTAGTTTTATGTTTGGGTTTAGCTCTTCTTGGAGTTCTTGTAGGACGCTGCCCAGAACACTGTCTGGTCCCATTGATGCTGTGTTTTTTGCTTTGGAGAGGGTGGCTCTTACCTGAGCATCTGAGATGTCAGGGGGGCAGCACTCTGCTGGGAGAGATATTTGCCCTTTTGGTGGGGAGGGAGGGGGTTTGCGCTGAACCTGTCGGCTAGGATGTTGGCAATGTCTGTGGGTTCGATGTATTTTTTGTCATTTTGGACTAATTCTGAGCATATCTGGGAATTCCCACCCAGGTTCCTAACATAACTAAAGAAAGCCTTGTGATTATTCTTAGTGTCCTGTGCAATTTTTCTCTCAAAGCTGGCCTTACATGATTTTATGAGTGCCCATAGTTTTTTGCTAATACTGATCAGAGATGCCTTCCCTTTTTGGGATTTTGCTCTATCATGTAGTAGCTTCCTCCTTCTATTGTATAGTTTGTTTATGGCTGGGGTCCACCAGACAGGACGTCTGCCTTTGCAGGATTGGGTCTTGGTTTTATTTGGGATTGCATGATCCATGCATTCCTGAAGGTGTTCATAGAATGCGTTTATAAAGGATTCTGCGGTCTGGGCCATATTTTCCACAGGCTCGAGGGCTTTGAAGGATTCCACCTCGGTTTTGAGGAGTGTGAAATTTGCTTTAGAGAAGATTTCACTGTGGTTTTCTGGGCAGGGGGTGAGGTTGGGATGTGAATATCCAGTGAGATTAGTTTATGGTCTGATCTTACCAGTGAGGGATACACTTCTGGTCTGGAGCATAGAGTCCCCATGTTGGTGATGATCAGGTCCAGTATGTTTTCCCCTCTTGTGGGAGTGGTAACAAGTTGTTCCATAGCATTTGAGTTTATAAATTCTAGGAACCTTTGGGCTAGGGTGTTGGAGCTAGAGTAATGCTCCCAGTCTATGTTTGGGTAGTTGAAGTCGCCCAATATAATGGTGTTTGGGGAGACCTTCATATTTTCCAGTGTTCTTAGGAAGGCCGAGTGGGGTCCCTGGGTTTGGGAGGGTGGTCTGTAGCAGGCTATAAACTGGAAGACAGTTTTACCCACTGTTAGTTGCACATGGATAGTCTCTGATGCTTCGTGCTGTGCCACCAACCTGGAGGTGTGGGTATCTTTGATGAGTATTGATACTCCCCCTCCTTTTGTGGTTCGGTCCAAGTTTTGGGGCCGAAAAGCATGGTATGAGGTATAACCTGGTAGTGCTGGTGTGCTCTCGCGAGCCTTGAACCAGGTTTCTGTTACTGCACAGATATCGATGTTCTCCATGCTAAGGAGAGTTTCGAAAATGCATCTTGAGGTTTAGACTTCTGGTGTTGAGTAGCATTACTCTTAGTTTCTTATCCCTTGTGATACCTATGGAGGTGGGTTTGTCTTTTGAGCCTTGCCTAAGAAAGGCACTATGGGGAAAGCAAGAGCATTTGTCAATATCTGAAAGCCCAGGGGTGACAGGTGCAAGCTGTCCCTAGCGAAGCATCGTGGCTTGTCAAGCATGTCATCCCAGGCTGACAGGCATTGGATCCCCTTTGAATAACACCAATACTTAAGCCAATTGTTGAAATTGATCATCTTGTGTTCATATTGTGGCATCATTCTTGGTGAGATGTTACTCAAGGTCAGGGTCATACCGGCCTGGGCTACATGCTCAGAGAGCTCCTCTATGTCTCTTTTCATGTAGTCCAGGGAGGTACATCTCAGGTCATTCACACCAGCATGGACAATGACCGAGTCATATTTGTACTTGCCTTGGTGTGACCTGAGTGCTTGTGTTATGTGGCGGATCCTAGCGCCTGACAGGCAGCTCACCATGACCTTCTCTTTGCTCAGCCTGGTAAGCAGGGCGTCAGTGTGCCTGACGATAGAGTCACCTATTACAAGTGTATCAGGTGTGTTGTTTAGCCTTAAGGGCTGTGACTGTTCTGCACTGGCTTTGTGAGCTATGTGTTGCACGTGTTTTGTTTTGGGGTAGCGGTTGCTTGGGTTTCTGCTATGGAGGTCTCTGCTGCTTAGGCAGATTTTTATTTAGAGCCTCTGGGTATGTTTTTGTGTGTTTATGTGTTTGGTTTGCTGTCGTGGTAGGTCTATGTAAGACGGGAATCATAGTGAGTGTGGTTTCCTTCTCCTCCTGACTGGTTACACCAGTACTGAGTTGAGAGAGCTTAGCCTCCAGCTTGGCTATATGGTTGCATCTCTCACATGTGTTGGAATTTGTTGGGTGGAGAACAGGGTTGTCTGTGTACATGAGGCAGTTGTAACATTGCCTCAAGATTCCCAGATTCACCAGCTGGACCAGAGAGGAGAATAACAACTGACCTTTGGACATGCTAGAATAGTAGTGGGAATTCCTTTACAATTGAAAAAAAGGGCCAACAGGGAACAAGGTACTCAAGGGGAGTTTGTGAGGGTGTAGTGCTTTTAATTTTTTAGTGCTGACTTATATAATTGCTTTAGTGAGCAAGTGCCAGGTAACTTAAATGCAATGTGTTACATGTAACTTAAATGTAAAAATGGCAAACAGTAACTTTCTTTCAAGTAAAACAAGGAAATGAGTACAGTAAGCAATGCAGATATCACTAGGGATCCACAGAAGCACTGAAAAGTCACATTTTAGGTGGAATTAGCATTTCAGGGAAATAACAAGCAAACAAACAACAAGCATACAAACAAAGCAGGCCTGGATCTAGTCTATGCTACAGCAAACAAGGTGTACCAATTAAACACTGATATGCATATGGGCAAGCCCCCCTGCGCCCCCCTACTTTAATATTCTCACTCCGAGATTGCACTACAGTGGGGAAAAAGAATATATTACCTACCCACTACAACTCTCAGCAAGAGTTTCATTAGTTGTACATCAACAGTACAGATTACACACTAATGGTACATAACATGATGCTAATGGCATGTTTCTTTTTTGTTTTGTTTTCTTTAGAAAAAGTGTATTTTCGACAAAATGCACTTTTGCTAAAGTAATTTCGACAAAGTACGGTTCGATGAACTGTACAGTTGATAAAACAAGGACCTATATATATATATATATATATATATATATATATATATATATATATATATATATATGTGCACACACACACACACACACACACACACACACACATACACACACACACACATGTATGTATCTACAAAGAGATGTACACATGGCCATATATATGTTAGACTATACAGATGTGTATACAGACATATGTATAAATATACATGTGTATGTACATGTAGACATATATCAACATATTATATGTATATAACCATATTCCTGTCATGTGTAAACCTCACGGTTGTGTATACCCTCCTAAATGTATCTCACCATATATATCTGTTATGTGTACATTATGACAAAACAACATATGTGAAGCAACAGTCATATTAATAACAATTACTACACAATTGTGGAAGTAAAGGCAATTATTCAGTACTAATCAATATGTGTATTGGCGGATATATTGGAAACTAATCAATATGTGTATTGGCAGATATATTGGAAAAACAACAGCCGTCTTTGCAGTGGTCATATTGTAGTTATTAAGTGTTGTGACTATTGTGTACAGGGTCTTGGGTTCAAGACCTGCAAGGGCTGTTCATTTTGTTGCTGGGCAGAACAAGGGCTGTTGGATACAGAGTGGTTAAGGCAGTTTTGAGCATCTTTAAGCGTGTTTGCACGGGTTTGCACAAAGCTAAGTTGTGCTAAGCTATGGGTAAACGTACAGTAACTTACACAGTGTAGACTTCACTTACCAGTGTGCAAATCAGCTTAGCTGTTATATTGCAGCAATATTGATTACCTGCTAAGCATGGCCTAGCCCTGGTAAACAGTTCACACCACCCAGTCTGATAACATAGCAGGGTAATGACATCTGTTTTAAGTGTATGTAATGCCATGTACAATACATGTGCCTATGTGCTGTCATTACAGTAGCAAGGGGTGTGAGTGTCATGTCTGGGACACATATGTATATGAGGCCTATACAGCACTGTTATCCATGTGGATGTGTTACATACAGGGGTAGTAGCCCAGGGTATGTGCTGTCACACTGGCATGTAGTGTATCATGGAGGTACTACTGTTGACAGTGCTTACCCAGGAAAGAGTAGAGTGTGAAATGTAGTACTGACAACAGGCACACCTGCAGGAATAGCTGGACTCTGAGGCCTCCCTGTTGTGAGCTGTGTCACAGTATATAACCCCTACTGGATAATGATCCAACATGTGGAATGTAACTGTAGACTACCGTCTGTAGAGCACATGTTAGTGAGGGCTACTGACATATAGTTATGGCATACATATTGTTGTCAAACGTCTGTCAACACATTCATCCTACTGCATAGCTACTTCCCAAGCTGATGACTGTCAGTCCATGTACAGATGTGCAGATGGCAGTTATCCAGCAGGGATATGTACAGGCAACCTAAGCTCGATTGACACTGACATGTCTGCCCAGCTGTGTAAGAACTGGCACATATAGGAGACAACACCCTGTATGCACCACATGCCACAGGTACCTCCACTACACAACCACAGTCAACAGGACATGCTTGGCTACAGGTCTCCATCACAGACACTAACCTTGTGTTGTAATGCATGTTGCATACATGTCAACTTGATCACTTTAGTTGCCATGAGGCACCTGGAGGATTGGCTGATGCATGTCACTCTCACCCTGAGGGTCACTACAGTAGTGTCTGTTGATAGATTGCCTGCTGCCACATGACAGGTGGCAGGATACCACTGTACACATATCCCCTACATAACTCATCACTCCATAGAGAATAGTTAGGTACACAGCTATGACCACCTAAAGCAATGCACCCCAGTACTGACACATGTGTACATGTGCATATAGCAGCGTCTGTGTGTTAGCACGTCTGTACTTGGGAATTACATGAGGGCCTTCACAACCACTGCAACACCCATTGCCATAGTCAGCTGTGACTGCTGCTGTATGGGACATTACATGTGCCCTGTTAAGCTCCTCTCCATGCTGGATTCACAAGCCTTGCAGCACCAGCACAACAGTGCTTTACAAATGGGTTGATAAGCATGGGATACCCACTGAGTTCTGGCAAGTGTGTGTATGTGTGCATCTCTGTATATCTGTGGGGTACAGCATTCCAAGGCCACATACTCCTATTACAATACCCATTGCCACAGTAGTACAGATAGTGTTGTTGCTGCCCATAGGTGAGGCATGACAATGCAACACCCTACTATGCCTGTGGCATGTGCATTAGATGCATATCCCTGTAGTACCACTGCTGGGATATACAATGAGTTGTATCGCAGTCGTGGGCAATGTGTGATGGTGGGTATGTCAGAGTGTCATCATGGGTTTCAGGGAGTGCAATATCCACTGGGGGATGTGGGTGCTGTGTACACTGTCATTACACCAAGGTACACCCTGTATATGTCCCATGTACCACTTTATAGTTACCACTGTCACCATCAACCATGCAAGTAACTGATACCACAATCCAGGCCAGTTATGCATGTGCTGTGTGAAGCCTACCTGTAACACATTGGACACATGGTCAAGTTAGCAGCAATAGGCCCAGGTCTCTTGGATGTGTATCTGCATGTTATGTGTCTGTTAATGTGTATATGAAGGTATTTTACACTATATATTGTCCATACACCCATTACATCCCCCATTAGCATACTGTACATGTCTGGGGATGTTCTGCATGTAACATGTAACCTGGAACACACCTCACCCTACACGCTGTGTGGTGTGTGCATTGAAAGCCACAGACTTCAGTATCACTACATACCTAGGTAGGGGTCTAGTCCCAGTGTTGCCAAGTAAGAGTGTGCGTGTATGTAGATGGGTCTACATCAGGTTGCAGATTAAACATGTCCCAGAGGGTCACCTGTCCATGTGGCACAGGCAATAATTATTGTACAAACCTGTGACATGTGTTCAACTGTACCCCAGATATGTCACAGTCATGATGTCACCACAGTGCCATACCCCATTGTGGAATATGACTGCAGACTATCCTCCTGCTGACACAAGTACACCTAAAACACAAATGGATAACATTATAGAGACCACAATCAACCAGTGTTACTAACAGCTATAATGCATCATTGTTGGATGGCTACACTACCTGACATATATGCATTACACTTTACTCCTGACAACATGTTACACTGCAGTACTTTGCTACACTGTAGTACAGTCACCATGTACATCAGAACCATATTAGCCTGTCCCTGCATTGATGGTATGGATGACAGGGATGTGGCACATGTATCATCATATGCACAGGGTGTGTTGTTGGTTTGCCAGAGGTCGGGGGTGGGCCATACATTTGACACCATGTGTGTGGGTGAGGGGTGTAATGAAGTGAACTGAGCGTGGTGATGTGGTTTGTGTAGGTATGGAATTGGCCTAGGTGTGTTCGTACAGTGTGTGGGTATGCATGCACACAGTTCTGCCATGTGGATGCCTTACACAGGTGTTTATGGACAGCAGCAGATAATACCTGGCAGGGTGTGCAGTTCACTGCCTCTGGCCATGGACATGTGGACTGTGCCTGCCAGGGGTTCCATGGGCACATCCAGGTACAGGCTTCGATATGCTACTCTCTCCTGAGGATGATAGATGTCCACTGGAACCAGATCCTTCATGGGACTGGCCAGGACCATGTGCTCATGGCCTGCTGTGGTGTGGTGTAGACAGCACCCCCCCACAGTGCTGGGGCTGGTACAGCCACTACAGGAGCCCCTTGGTGTCCTAGCATGTCCACGGCTACCAGCTGTTGGCATTGCTGGCCTACATCTATGTGGCCATCACTGCACTCCCACCACACGTTCAAGCAGAGACAAACCATGGTCGATGAGGACCATCATCTCACCAGACTGTCTATCCATGAGCTCAGTATATGCACGGATGGCACCAGACAGTTCACGGAAGTTGTTGCTTGCAGATGTGAGAGCAGCCCTCTGCAGCCTCAGGCCCTGTCTGGTGTAACATTCCATACATGCCTGCACCACCATGACAGCCTGAAACATGCCACATGCTGGTACCAGTTATGTTGCATCTGCCAGGGTCATGATGACCAGCAGCCCTACCATGAGCACCCTAGGACATCTGCCTATGTGGTGCCTTGCTGGACATCTGGCTATGCCTGCTGTGACCAGACACAGTAGGCATGGTTATCACACTCTCCTGTGCACTGCCACCAAACACCAGCTGTCCCTCCACTATGGCCACTGATGATGGGGTATGTATAGGCACTGAAACTGTGTGTGGGGTTGGGGTGGCTAAAAGGGGGATGTCAAATAATGGCACTGTTTCAGCCCCTGACAACCCCACCTGTGCTTCAACAGTACTATCATCATCTTTGGTGTCTGTATGGACACCAACATCAGATTGCATGCAGGAGGGATCCTGACCCACCTCGCCACCTGTGGGGGAAAACAATAAATACACTTTAAGACCTGTACAGCATTGCATAACAGTGCACACACACACACACACACACACACACACACACACACACACACACACACACACACACACACACTACCTTAATACCTACCTGTCCATGAATTTACAGACAGTCCCACTTATATTCCCATGCATTCTCCATCCTGCATCACACTTGGTAACATACACTCATTGATATCACTCATTAACGTATCATTCCTCTAAATGCCTAGACAAGTGATCACAACACAAGACCTGTTATTCCATTACCTCCCTGACCTGAGTGGAGTGGTTTTACATGGCCTCACTGCTGTCATTCAGTGTTCACCCTGTGTATGTCTGGACATCATGAGCATTGCCCCTATATGTGAGGGGCTACTATGTTCACTCCATAATATCACGCACTGTCATGTGTATGTGTTGCTCAGTACATGCCAGGTATGCTGCTCAATCAGCCTATCATGTGACAACTGTAATATATGGATACACTCCCTGGTGTTGTCTAGTAATTCCCCAGTGCATCTGTAGTGCTGCATACGTGGGTTGTCAGTCACCTCTCTGCTGAATGCATACCTGGTGTCTAACTTCCCTCTCAATGCCTGTTCCATGCTACAGACCTTATTATACTATCAGCTGTCCTGTGATTATATACATGACAAGTATTCCTGGTGTGTCATGTGGCAGTCCATGTCCATGTACTGCACGATCTCAAAGGGAGGTACTGCTGTATGAACAATCCCACAATCACACATGTGCATACATGGGCACCCACACAAACTCACACACACATGCATCCTACATGCATCAACCTCCCATCACTTCACCAGTGTGACCCTACAGACAAACTAACCACCCACCAGGATGCACACACACACACACACACACACACACACACACACACACACACACACACACACACACACACACACACACACACACACACACACACACACACACACACATACAGGTGAGGTTGCACAATGATAGTACACACAGTCCTCCTATTACCCATCCTGTCAACATGCATAACATATGGTACACAACAGCATGCAGTGCAGCTATAGTCAATCCATGCTAGCAACAGTATACATGTGTGTGATGCATGTGCTGTGTTACTAGGTGATGCCTCTTCTCCTGGATACCACTGCACCATGTACACAGTATTGCTGTACACCTGTTCTGCACCCTGCCATGTACTGTGCACCACACTCACAGGTGTACAACCCATTGCTGAATGTGTAGTACTGTGTCAGTTATGTCATCTTTAATGCTCACAACCCCTATGTTTTTTCAGCAACACATACCTGGGATGATATGTAGACAGATGTCATTTGTGAATGCCTGATGTCTGATTTACAGCTCTCAACATCAGCGGACCATATATGACCACTCCAGTACTGTTACACTGACAACCGTCAAAGCATACCATGGCTATGGGGAGTGTACACACCTTTATTGATATGATGCACCCTTCCTCGATCTGCCATGGGACCACATCACCACATATATTAACAGTACATGAGCCCGATATGTGACATATATCCCATACTTTCACATGCAGTGTTTACTGAATGTGTTAGGTGTGCGGATGCTGACCGTGATGTATACACTCCGTGTGTACATATGTGTGCACACCCTTATCATGACAGTTTGTTGCACCTATTGTTATGTGTACTACAGCAGTCACTACTCCTGGCAAGGGTATACTAGCATGGGCCATCTGCATTTGCCAGTGTATGTTCAGTCTTCCCTACACATGTCCCCCTAATCTGCATGATTGCAAGGTCTACTCATGTGCACATCCCTTGGTGTTCACACACTGCCATCATTATTGCTGTGTGGGTAGGGTTACATCTGCCACAGTCCCTGAACCAGACTACGTGCAGATACAGCCATTCTTAACATCCTTAGGATCCCTGTGCAGTGCACTGGTGTGTCATGCTGACACCCCTCCACCTTCAGCCTTTTTGCAGATGCTTGGCAAGTAAGACTTACACATGTGTGTCAGTTTGCAGTGTCCCATACACTGAACACCACATGTTACAGCCTAGTACCAGCTGATAATGTGGACCACAGTAACACGTTATACCATAGTGTAACTCTGCAACAGTTCCCATTGTCCTACTCGTATATATACTGGCATTGCACTGTATACGGGTGATGTTTCAAACATGTCCCTACTATAGGCCATGTCTCCCACCATTATGTTACTCCCTGTGGACACATTCCTCAATGACAGGAAGTTAGTTATCTTGCAGGTGTCTGTCATACCCTTCCAATAGCCCATCATGGTCACCACTATGATGCTGTGCATTTAACAGCAACAATATGTGCACATGTACCGCATGCATTCTGGGTAGGTGTGTTAGATGTGTGCATGGAGTATACCATAGCCATTACATGTCCAGTGTATTGACAAGCATCAACATAAACCATACATACCAGCTACAGGCTGCTGCCTTGGTGGTATACCAGAGGGACCTACATAAGAGGGTGAGATATGCAAAGTCAGTGGCCACACCTGTGGCATTGCTACAGTGTGGGTGCAGCATTACAATACATCAACAGTACATGTCCACAATACTACCACATATACACATCTTTTTATCACTACTATGCAGCAATAAACTATATATATGATATGTCATATACGCATGATCTACCTGTACAGATGCAGAGGTATACGCAACAGTGGTCTACTGATGTGCCCTGTGGCCTTACTTGCATGCTCCTCAGCCAGTGTGTGGGTAGCACCCACCTCCACAATGGTGTCCGGCAGTTGTTGGCTATGTGGACGGGCAGGTGCCACAAGGCTGGCTAGAAGCTCCTCCACATGTTTCTGGGGGGATGGATGGCATGCCCCCCCCTGTGGTGAGGTGATCCCCCAGACTGCAGCAGCACACCAACTGCATTGTGAAGCAGGTCAGAACAATGATGCCGAACCTGTTCATAACTGCAGTTGTACAGTCTGACATCATTGACCCTGTGGACTAGGTCATTCCACAGGGCGGTCCACTCCTGCTGCTCATGGGTGGCCCAGCCAAACAAGACAGGTAGTGCTGGATTAGGTTGTTTACCACAATGTCGTTCTCAGCAGCTGAGTAAGCCGAAAGCCCTTCATGTGACATTTTGCCTGAAAGACATAAAATGGAAACAGTTGTGAGCAAGTCTTGCAGCTAGGTTACCACAGTTCTTAATACACATCACTGTCACCCCCCACACTATATCAGTGACAACAAACTGTACACACAACTCAATAGGTATGGCTACAGCTTACCTACCAGTGGGACAGATATTGTATTGTACCACACTTTGTGAAATGTGTTTGTAGCCATGTTCCCTGTGTGGACACTATCATTGCTGGCCTGTTACAGACTATTCACCTGCATGCCATTGACAGGGCCACTATGGTTCCATATATGCCTGTGGTATGCTTGCTATGTGATTGCTGCACATCTGACATTTTGTGTTATTGGGGATATCTATGCATGCTGTTGGACATGTTACAGGACTGTGTAGACCATTATTACCTACATATGTTCTATAACAGTGACACAATAGCATGTTTATGTACTATTGGCCAGCAGAACCACCTCTCCAAACTCATCTGCCCATGTTACCAGGCCACATCACATGTGGGACCCACCCTTGGGCCTTCTCATGTACTAGTCCAGTAATACCTTCAGGTGGAATAAACTCAGGGGATGTTGTCCCCCCTGGGGGCACACACAGACATGATCTTGTCCCCCGAGGTCAGGTCCAGGGTCTGTTCCATAACAGGCTCCACAGACACATATGGGATGTGCTACATCACCTTGAGGGACCCAGTACACATTCACAGGGTCCACATGCTCCTCCTGCTCAGCCTCCAGGCCAGGCACCTTCGGGACATGGATGGCTGTTGTGAGTAGTAGTAGTGGGTAGGAGGCTCGTTCCCATTGTGTCCATATTGGAGCCCATGGGGCTTCCACATCACAGACCACACACACACCATCCAGGGTGTTTACCCACCACATGTGTCATATACCACCCCTGTAGGCTGTCCTCTATATCTATCAACCCTGACCACCTCCACAACTATACCTGCCATACTTCCCCATATTCCCATCCCATACTTCACAGACAAGGGCAATGTGGTCCCAATAAGGGGTGCACATGTGACATACCCATCCATGATGCACACACTGACAGCTGTAGATATCTGTGTGTATTGATATGTGGGCTGTTCCCTCACACATAGCATGCAGCACTGTGGTGGTGATATAGGGAACATGCATTTACATACATATATGTTTGTGTGTGTGTTTGTATATATGTAGACATGTGCATATAGGTATATATCTATATATGTGTAGATATATATGATGTTGTATATATGTGTTATATATATATGTCTACACATGGGCATCTGTATATTTGTGGACATACATGTAGATATATATATATATATATATATATATATATATATATATATATATATATATATATGTGTGTGTGTGTGTGTGTGTGAGTGTGTGTGTGTGTGTGTGTGTGTGTGTGTGTGTGTGTGTGTGTGTGTGTGTGTGTGTGTGTGTGTGTATATATATATATATATATATATATATATATATATATATATATATATATATGTAGATAGATATATGTACACATATAGATACCTATATATGGAGTACATTCAGACATCAGGTCCACAATCTCACAACACCTTCCTGCACAGCTGCACTGTTCTGTCTTGCTGCAACACAGACAGGTGCCACATATCGACACAGCCTGACATTAAGGGGGTATATGTAGGGCCAGATTGCAGGTAGCCCTATTACACACCTATGGCATTCCAGCAAGCTACAATACAGGTTAACCTGAGTATCCTGCAAGAGGTGGGCTGTGGAACTCACCTGTCCATCATTATGGCATTACTTCCACCACCAGCTATTGGCCACAGTAATATACATGCTTCCCATTATACAGCACACACTATGATGGCTTACATCTTATCAGTCAGTGCTGCTCTGCACAGTTGATGGGTATGGCCCACTACCCACAGGGACAGACTCTATTGTCCTTAGCAGTTGTTCAGCTAAACATCATTACAACAACAACACCTGATGGCACATATAAATCTTTCCACATCATCTATCCCATTATTATGGACCAAGTACTACAGTCAATTACATGCATATATACTTCACATACCTGTTGTGGGAATGATGTCTCTTCTGGATAGTTTGCTGGATGGATTTTTTTTTGTTGTTGTGTTTGTTTTTGCCTTTCACTCATTCTCTCTCTCTCGCTATCTCGGTCTCTCTCCAGTAAATGGATTGAGCTGCTTTAAATAGATTGCAGTGTGGATTTTGTAGATGATGCACATGATCAGGCGATGGCCTCTGCACCAGTCAGTGTCCTCCACCTACTACCTGCATGCAGCATGCTGTGCAGTACTTCCAATTACCACTGTCATGGCAACCCACTACTATAAAGCCCTACATTATGTGGGTGTGGTCCCTTTACCATTCCTGTATGGTGGACATCCTTCCTGTGTGTGGGCAACAGTGTTACAGACATCAGGTAGCGGTAACTCTTGCAAGAGATCTTGCACACTCAGGCCAGCTACATATTTGTAGGAGGTTCCAGAACTGCAGACAGAGTTTGAGTACTGTTGTTGTATGCATTGTATAGCACCAGTGTTACAGGGTTTGCGTGTACATACTAGTTTAACTTGGAATTCAGTCTGGCTGCATAGTTCTCAACTGTGGGCCTATCCACTTGATGGCCAGAAGTGTGCCTATTATGTTTTGTCTGTCCACCACACAGGTCTTGTGTCAGATATATCATTGGCAGTGTGTGTGTGTTGAGTGCTATCAGTACATGGCTACATCCATTTCTGTTTCTAACTTCATATTCCTGACTAAGGGTGTGTTGCAGATTATCATGTAACACCAGCAACTTGCTTAGTGTATGACAACAGTATTTCACATATGGGCCTGTGTTCCAGCCTATGTCCTCCACCTACATACCAGGCTTTGTACATATGACATGCTGTCAGAGGTTGTTATGTAGTGGGCTGTGAGTATGTCATGCTGCAGTTCCAGACATCAGTCCACTGCTGTTGTGGCCCCCACACATATTGTGGGGTTGGGTCCATATATGTGTGGGCTTCATCTACACAATACATGTGTGCCCTTATGCACTCCAGAGGCCAGTGTATGTAACAGTGGTATATGTCCCTGTATTATTCAGTCTATGGGGTGGGGGATGTACCATAACTAACCTAGGCTGTTACAACATGTGGGGGTATCAGGGGTAAGCTGCCTTAAGGTATCTGGATGTACATTACCATACAATTCACCTTGGGTAAATGCAGTCCTACTGCTTCCTGTCATACAGACTGTTCTGTTTGTCAGTGTGATTGTGATGGTGTCAGTTATGCCTTGTTATGTGACAGATACATCCCATTGTGTCAACTGAGGTCTTTACTCCCTAGGGATTGTGCACAGAGTGTAGATAGAGGCTGCTGGACTATACATCTGCATTACTTACTGTTGATTGATTCTTATCCTGTGGCCCAGTCTGTCTTTACTATTGTACTACTTGAAGGCCTCGGCCTGGACAGCAACATATGTAAACCTTTCCAGACTGCTGCATTAATATAACTGTTTCACAGTTGCATTACTCTGTTTATATGTATGTCAGAGTCTAAACAGCTATATGACATGGCATGTACAACTGTAATAGTGCACAAATAAAGCTTTCCCATGTATGCAAACCTGTGTGTGGTGTTATATCCTTTGACGTCTCTGCGGGTATATGTTGCAGGCAACAATTGTCATTTGTATGGGTGGATCATACAGTGTCCACTTGGTAAGGTGGCAGCTGTAGGCATAGTGGCTGTTCTGTATTGTGTGCACCTTCTACATATGTATCTTTCTATAAATATCTCTGTGAGTGTATGTGTAGTTACAGCTCTCTCTCTCTCTCTCTCTCTATATATATATATATATATATATATATATATATATATATATATATATATATATATATATATATATATATATATATGTGTGTGTGTGTGTGTGTATGTATCTGCATATATGTGTCTGTGTATATGTATCTTAGGAATGTTGATTGCTTCCACATTGTACATTCCCTATGGTAGCCAGACTGTACTGCATGATATGTTACTGATGCCAGCCTGATATCATACAGGTGAGATGGAGTACTGTTAACATCTTGTGCCCATGTTGTGTCAGGTCCTGGTTATGGGAGTTGTAACAGTTGGTATTGTATTGCAGGGCAGATGTGTTTGGCTGTGGGGGGGAATATCTATACTTACAAGACGTATGTTGTTTGGGCCCCCTCACCCCCATTAACGGTTCATGTGGACATATATGTTTTTGTTATGTTCTCTTTCATGTCTATAGATATATGTCTGTATATACCTATATAGATATATATTTATGCTTACACACACAGATATATATATATATATTGCTGTATATATAGATGTAGACATATATATGTATAGTTGTATGCATATGTATGCATATATGTATATATTGATATATATATATATATATATATATATATATAATTTATATATTTATATATATATATATATATATATATATATATATATATATATATATATATATATATATATATATATATATATATATATATATATATATATATATATATATATATATATATATATATATATATATATATATCTGTATATATATATATATATATATATATATATATATATATATATAGCTATATCTACATATATAGATATGTTATATCTATTTATATATAAATATATGTACACACACACGCACACATTCTTCTACATGTTTAAAAACATTTCCTGTACTGTCGAATGACTGGGCTGGATGATATGCTTGTTAAAACATCAGTGTAATGTATATCTGACATGGCTTAGTGGTAAATCACTTTAGTTATGGTGTGCAGAGTCCTGGGTTCGAGCCTTGCATAGGCTGTTCATTTTATTGCTGGGCAGAACAAGGGCCATTGGATACAGAGTGATTAAGGCACTTTTAAGCAGTAGTAAGCGGTTTGCGTGGAGGTAAGTACTGCTAACTTCTGGTTACTGTTTCTTATACTCAGTTAGCTTCTAAATTGCTTAACCTATGTAGGCATTGCTTACCCTGCACAAACAAGCTTAAACCCACTTACTGCTGCTTAAAAATGCTTACTCCCGCTGACCCCCATGCTAATTTTTTTAAAAGAAAAAAAAAAGAGTTGATAGGAAAGTGGTGAAAAAGGGGCACAAAGAGGGAAAGACAGTAGGGAAAATAGCTAGGGATGTGCAGGAGGGTGTAGGGAAGGTCCATAGCTGCCCATTTCTTCTACAGAAACAGCTGTGCATATACACTGAACTTGGAGGTAGATTTGGACACTCAAACCCCTGAGAGAGGGGTGAGGACAACAATAATATGTTGTGATGCCAATTAGACCAGATTACATGTGTCCCGTGGACATGTGTGCAAAATGGACAGCTATGCATGGGGCAATTTTTTGGGGGGGGACCGATTGCCCTTTTTTTTTCAGGTGAGAGTGGGATGTTGGGGAGGGATAGTAGGTATATTTGGGGAGGTAGGTTGGGTAGGTTAAAAGACAAGACAAACAAGATGCATACAGGGGCGGTATATGACACATGTGGGGGTAAACACCTTGATGGGGAGGGGTGTTGGGAAATTGGAAGCCCATGAGCCCCCTAGTGGAAACAGTGGTACTGAAGTCCCACCCATGGGCAGTCACCACTGCACCTTCACAGCACCGAAGGTGGCTGTGCTGGGGGCTGAGTTGGAGAGCCAGGCTGACCATCTAGTCATGACATGCAGCCCTCGAGTTGGCATAGCAGATCTCCAAACTGCTGATTGAGCTCACTACGCACCACGACCCGGACCTGGCGACGGGTGACAGGTTCCTGTCTGCATCTGCTCCCAGGGGCAGGGCGAGCCCCATCCTCTGAGGCGGTTCCACCCAAACATGGTGCAGGACCAACGGATGAGGATGTCCAGGGTTGGGCCCCAGACGTGTTGGTGCCTGGTGCCATGGCCAGCTGAGGTGGGACAGGTGGGTCCGCTGGCACCTGCATTCCCCATACATGCTATGGTGTTTATGGTTTATCAACATATATGGGTTAGTAATAGTTAACACATTCCAGAATTAGGCAGAACAGCATTCATAGATATTTCCATTAACCCAGACACCAGATATGGAACAGTTGCATAGCAAATGGAGCACATGCATATATGGGACCACAGTGGTAATAACCACAGCATGCAGGTACATTGATGGCACCATGCCACCAATGTTGGAGTATTTCAACATAGCACATGCATATAAACTGATTTAAATGATTATCAAACAATAGGACATATGTCCCAACATGACAGTCAAGTCATTGTGTACCAATTGAGGTGGGTATTTAGTGTATTGTTGGAGATATGGCGGGGGGGGAGAGAAAGATGTAAGTTAACAACTAGTATATTCCTATAATTTGCATTACTTTCCTAGTCAGTGCTGTTATCTGTACCTTGCAAGTATTTCTACACTACCTTAATTTGGGCAGTGATATGGCTGTCGACAACTATATACATGGACTGGTTTTACCTGCAGTATACACCTCTTACCTGGTATACCTGTGGAGGAATTCTTTGTTTACACTACTCCCAGATTCCAGGTTGATGTTATGCACATACCTGTCCATCTCTTTTTGCACAGACTCTGGCCATGTCTTGACCACATGCAGGTGAACCGGGACATGTGAAGACTATTGCCCTCTTCAACCTTTAATGACTTACAGCACTCTTATACAGGATTTCCTAGACAGTTATATTACATAGCACAGTGTGGGTGACAGTGATCAGTGATACCTCATTATTCAGAGCAACTGCAACACTCACAATGCCATACAATACCAGAGTAAACAGTACTAGTACAAGGTATCAATCTTTTATTTCTAGGCACAGTGTTCGTATCTGACAGACCTGTGGGAGCAATGTTTGTTGGCACTACCTGAATGTTGCCACACAAAGTACCAGATTTCACATTAGTATTATGCACTTACATTTCACTCTGTTACTGTACACGCTCTCATCACAGCTTGACAACATGGGGGTGTAGATGGGACATACTTGGTCTAATACTCTCATAACATTTTGGGGAGTTGCTAGTGTGACAGGTTTGTTTTTATAGATGTGTGACAATCCGTTGTATTTCTTGCTTGCTGCCTAAACATCTGGGATCATCCCACTGATTTCCCAGAGGGACAGGGTGACAGGCAGCAGGTATGGGCCAATATACTGGATGTCCTGGACATATCTGTTCAGTTGTGGGGTATGATTCTGTATGTAGCCTACTTCCACTCCCAGGATTCAGACCATGGCTTTGTATGCTAACACTAAAAAACACTGTCCATCACAGTTGTGTGTGCTATATGGATATTGCTGTATATCTCTTATCTGATTTCTGTGTATAATTCTCCTGTGGTTTTACATTCTTACCTTGTATTACATCACAAAAAGAAGAAAAAAAAATCTTGCTTTTTTCCCACTTTCTGAAAGTTAAAAAAGTTCAGTTACAGATTTGCTGTTCTGAACTGTTTGGAAGCTTCTAGAAGGCCAGTGCTTGCTTGGGCTAAAGGGAAGTCCCTGTGTTCACCAGTGGGAGTGGTTAACACTGAACAGCCTGCCTGTCCCTGGAGGAGTGGTTACTACCTAGAAGCTGTAGTTTTAGTCGCCATTTTGGGTCAATTCTAAACTCCTTGACCTGTCTCTCTAAAAACCCAGCTGCCTCATAGTTTTGGCATCTTTTCAGGCTTGCTAGTTGTTGCTGAAGCACCTACCAAGGGGAGAAAATGCTGAGAGAAGAAAAGGAGCCACTTTTGTGAATTTAAGTATCTTCTGATTTTTTGTTAAGTTTTACTGCTTTGTCGCCTACTTTTTGGCATTTTCTGGCTTGCTAAAGTTTATATCTGTAACAGTAACAGTACTTGGAACACATCTAGAGCCTGTTTACAGCATTTCCTGTGTTGCACTTAATTTAAAATTGTTTTTTTTCTCTAAAAACTGCATTTTACCTGATTTTAGCCTAACACTCAAGTGTGGAGTCATTTATTGCACTGTTGTGATTATTTTGCTGCTTGTGTATCTCTGCTACCTTTAAACTACAACAAAAAGAAAAAAATCTTGCTTTTTTCCCACTTTCTGAAAGTTAAGAAAGTTCAGTTACAGATTTGCTGTTCTGAACTGTTTGGAAGTTTCTGTGTTCACCAGTGGGAGTGGTTAACACTGAACAGCATGCCTGTCCCTGGAGGAGTGGTTACTACCTAGAAGCTGTAGTTTTATTGGCCATTTTGGGTCAATTCTAAACTCCTTGATCTCGTGCTCTTAAAACCCTACAACTCTCTTTTTGCGCGGTTTTGCTCACTGAGCAGCGTTGGGCAGCGCCGCCTAAACAAGTTTAAACTAGTCCAGGCTCCACAAAGTCTGCTCTTCTCTTTTTCCCTTAGAACTGTTCAAACTCTCAAAGTAATCACTCTATTCTCTTTCTAAAGCCCTGCACTTGCTCAGCTCTTATAAGGAAACACTAACTAACTAAAGCACTACACCCTCCTTGACTTCTCATAAGTATTAGGCTCCCGATTGGTCCTTCCTGATCAAGTGAAAAATCAGTTCCCTTCCCTAATCTGAAAACCAGTTCCCTATACTAATCTGGTATGTCCAAGGGTCAGTTTCAAGGTTACTCTCCAGTCCAGCTGGTGAATCTGGGAATTTTGAGGCAATGTTACAATTGCCTTATGTACACAGACAACCCTCTCCTCCTTCCAACAAACTCTAATACATGTGAGAGATGCAGTTACACAGACAAACTGGAGGCAGAGCTCTCTCAACCCAAGACTGGCACAGTCAGTCAGGAGGAAAAGGTAACCACCCACACCACAAATCCAGTCTCACACAGACCTATTGCATCTGCATACCCAACACATAAACACACAAAAACATACTCGGAGGCTCTAAATAAAAATCTGCCTAAACAGCAAAGACCTCCTAAGCAGATATCCAAGCAACAGCCACTCCTCAACAAAACCCATGAATCACATATCTCACAAAATCAGTGTGCCTCACAGTCACAGCCCTTAAGGCCAAACAACACACCAAATACACTTGTTATAGGGGACCCTATTGTCCGGCACACTGACGTCCCGCTCACCAGACTGAACAAGGAGAAGGTCACTGTAAGCTGCCTGTCGGGTGCCAAGATCTGCCACATAATGCAACCACTCAGGTCACTCCAAAGAAAGTACAAGTATGACTCTGTCATTGTCCATGCTGGTGTGAATCACCTGAGATGTACCTCCCTGGACTACATGAAAAGAGACATAGAGGAGCTCTCTGACCATGTAGCCCAGGCTGGTATGACCCTGACCTTGAGTAGCATCCTGCCCTCACCAAGAATGATGCCACAGTATAAAGACAAAATTATCAGTTTCAACAATTGGCTAAAGTATTGGTGTCATTCAAAGGGGATCCAGTGTCTGTCAGCCTGGGATGACATGATCGACAAGCCACATTGCTTCGCTAGGGACGGCTTGCACCTGTCACCCTTAGGCTTTGATACTGGCCAAGGCTCTTGCCACCCCCATAGGGCCTTTTTTAGGCAAGGCTCAAAGGACAAACCCACCTCCATAGACAACCCAAGGATAAAAAAACTAAAGGTAGTGCTACTCAATGCCAGAAGTCTAAACGTCAAGATGCACTTTGAGGCTCTCCTCAGTATGGAGAAAATTGATGTCTGTGCAGTAACAGAAACCTGGTTCAAGGCTCCTGAGAGCATCCCGGCACTACCAGGTTATAACTCATACCATGCGTTTTGGCCCCAAAACTCGGACCGAAGCACAAAAGGAGGGGGAGTATCTATATTCATCAAAGATACCTACACCTCCAGGTTAGTGGCACTGCACGAAGCATCAGAAGCCATCCATGTGCAACTAACAGCGGGCAAAACTGCCTTTCAGTTTGTAGCCTGCTACAGAACACCCTCCATATTACAGGCACCCCACTTGGCATTCCTGAGAACACTGGAGAATATGAAGGTCTCTCTAAACTCTATGTTATTGGGTGACTTCAACTACCTCAACATTGACTGGGAAAACTATTCAAGTCCAAACACCCTCGCCCAACAGTTCCTTGAATTTATAAACTCTAACACAATGGAACAACTGGTCACCACTCCCACAAGAGGGAACAACATATTGGACCTGGTCATCACCAACATGGGGACTCTATGTTCCACACAAGAGGTAACCCCCTCATTGGTAAGATCAGACTATAAACAAATTTTCCTGGACATCCATATCCCGTCCCCACCCCCAGCCAAGGAAATCACTGTAAAGAATTTCTCAAATGCCAACTTTGCACTTCTCAAGACTGAGGTGGAATCCTTCAAAGCCCCTGGGCCAGAGGATAATACAGCCCAATCCGCAGAATCCTTTACAAATGCATTCTATGAGCACCTGCAGGAATGCATGGATCGTGCTATCCCAAATAAAACCAAGACTGACTCCTCCAAAGACTGGTCTGGTGGACCTCGGCCATAAATAAGCTATACAACAGAAGGAGGAAGATACTACATGACAGAGCAAAATCCCAAAAAGGGAAGGCATCTCTGATCAGTATTAGCAAGAAACTTCGATCCCTCATAAAATCATCAAAGGCCAGTTTCGAAAGAAAAATTGCCCTAGACACTAAAGATAATCACAAGGCTTTCTTTAGTTATGTCAGGAACATGGGTGGAAACTCCCAGATATGCTCTGAATTGTTGCATAATGGTACAAAATATACCAAACCTACAGACATAGCCAACATCCTGGCAGACAGATTCAATGCAAATGTCTCCCCCCCTTCCCCCCCAAAGGAGCAAATGCCTATCCCAACTGAATGTAACCTCCCTGACATCACAGATGCACAGGTGAAAGCTGCCCTCTCCAAAGCAAAAAACACAGCATCTATGGGACTGGACGGTGTCCCAGGCTGTGTCTTACATGAGCTCCAAGAAGAACTGAACCCTCACATTAAGTCACTGTTCAAACTTAGCCTTACTACAGGATATGTACCCAAAGAATGGCGTACAGCTACAGTGGTCCCACTCCACAAAGGTGGTGCCACAACGGACCCCGGAAACTATCACCCCATAAGCCTGACTAGTCTGGTCTGTAAAGCTATGGAGTGTATTATCATGGAACTCATAAACAAAGACACTGGGAGCTTCCAGACACTGGACCCTACCCAATTTGGCTTTGTTAAGGGAAGATCTTGCCTCGTAAACCTAGTTGATTTCTTTGAAACAGTTACCAAAGCCATAGATGAGGGCAAGGTAGTCCACACAGCCTACCTGAACCTCGCAAAAGCCTTCAACACAATACCCCACTCAGGCATCATAAATAAGCTTATCAGCTTAAATATCAACCCCTATATCACAAGATGGGTTGCAAACTGGCTCAGAGATAGAACCCACATGGTCAGAATCACAGGTGCCATGTCTGAATCCAAACCAGTTACAAGTGGCGTCCCACAGGGCTCAGTTCTGGGACCTCTCTTGTTCGGTATGTACTTCTCTGAGGTTCAGGCTAACATGGGGGGATTATGGCTGACAAAGTTTTCAGATGACTGCAAACTGGGGGCCATAATCAAATCTCCAGCTGACACAAGCATCCTCCAAAAGGGTCTCACAGAGACGGATGCTTGGTGCCAGAGCCATGGCCTCAAGCTAAATGCTAAAAAGTGCATAGTCATCCCCTTTGGGAAAAACAAGGTGCCCACAAATTACCACATAGGTGGTAATCCATTAAGTACGGAAGAAGTAATTAGAGATTTGGGGACCAACGTAGATAGTAATCTCTCCTTTGATAATCACGTTGCCAAAGTGGTTAGAAAGACCTTCTATATAGCCGACCTTATCATGAAAGGGTTCATATCTAGATCAAGAGAGGTCATTGTGCCCCTCTACTCATCACTCATCAGGCCCATAATTGAATACAATGCCCCTTTTGGATGTACCTTACCCGACACCTGCAGCAACTGGAGAGACCCCAAAAGTACCTCACCAAGAGGATCATGGGCTACAAACAGATGTCCTATGCAGCTCGACTAAAGAAACTCCAGCTCTACTCAGTTGCTTACCGCCTACTCAGAGGCGATCTATGCCTGATGTACAAAGCCATGTCAAACCCAGAATTAATGGACATGCTCCACCTCAAAAAATCCAAGTCCCTTAGAGCTACACGCTCAGGGACCTAAACCTCAGCACAAAAATAAATAGGACATGCTGGAGGGACAGATTAATTTCCCAGAGGCTCCCCTCACTCTGGAATACAATCCCAATTCATGTTAGACATAGCCCCTCGCTGACCCTCTTCAAGCGAAATCTGGACGCGTGGATGGGAAATCGCAAATTCACCCCTGGGATCTCTTCTGTGTCCCTGCTAGACAGAGGCACAGTAAACTAATCTTAAAAGGGTACCTTCAGTGACCTACTTTACAGAGGCACAGTAGGCTAATCTAATAGGGAGGCAGAAGCCAAATACACTCTGGGTAGGCTAATAAATGCCCTAGGGCAGCTAGCCTAGTATCTACCTATGAACCTATGAACTCTTATACAGGATTTCCTAGACAGTTATATTATGTAGCAGAGTATGGGTGACAGTAATGAGTAATACCTTATTATTCAGAGCAGCTGCAATACTAACAATGCCATACAATACCAAAGTAAACAGTACCAGTACAGGGTATCAATCTTTTATTTCTGGGCACAGTGTTCGTATCTGATGGACCTGTGGGAGTAATGTTTGTTAGCACTACCTGACTGTTGCCACACAAAGTACCAGTTTTACATTAGTATTATGCACTTCTCACTCTATTACTGCACACACTCTGGTCACAGCTTGGCAACATGGGGGCGTAGATGGGACATACTTGGCTTATTACTTTCATAACAGTTTGGGGAGTTGCTAGAGTAGCAGGTTTGTTCTTATAGATGTTGTATTTCTTGGTTGCAGCCTATACATCTGGGATCATTCCACTGATTTCCCAGGGGGACACAGTGACAGGCAGCATGTAGGGCCAATTTACTGGACATTCTGGACATATCTGTACAGTTGTGGGGTATGATTTTGTATGCAGACTACTACCACTCCCAGGATTTGAACCATGACTGTGTGTGCTAAAAATACAACAGTTCACATCTCAGTTGTGTGTGCTATTTGGATTTTGTTTTCTGTCTTTTCACTGTTTTATGTCACTCCCAGTTGTACTAGCTAACCTCTGGGGATTACACCAGTCATATAGAAACATTCCTGCACATTTTTATTTATGTTGTACAGTGTGGGTAACAGTGCTTAATACAGCAGTACTATTAAGTAATTGCAAATCTAGATTACCATATGATACCAGAGTAAACACATGCAGTACAGCAGTTAGACCTTCATTGTCAGGCTATTATGCTTTTATTTACATACAACCTATATGAGACTATTCCTGCCATATTCTCTGGTGTATGCAGTACTTGCCTTAAACAATCCAGGTTTTATACAGGCAATTGACTTACTAATACAGTTAGATTTGTTTCCTATGACAATACATGCAAGATTATTGCTAACCTGCCTTGAGTCGCAACCTCTCCAAGCAACAGCCATGGGCCTCCTGGTTCACAGCTGGCTCAATTGCCACTGTGAAGGACATAAGAGGAATATTTAGCCATACGTATCCATAATATACATGACCTGGCAATTATTAAACAGGTAGTGGAGTGATACTTACACACTACTAGGACTTGCCCTGTCCTCCTAACCTCTTCAATCCACTGATCCAAGAGATCCCCCTTTCACCGCTTCAGGTCAGCATAGTGATGCCTGACCTGCTCACCAGTTTGGGGTATGCCAGTGGCACTGGGTGAGGTCACAGGCAAGATGGTCCCAGGCTTCTGCTTTATATTGGGAACCCTCATACTGGCCCTGCAGCAGTCTCTGCTCATGGTCTTTGACAAGGAGTCCTGCCATGACTTTGGACTCCTGGATGCCCCAGCACTGCACTCAAAAGTGCACTTCCTCTCCCATTCCAGACATGGTGCTTGCAAGGGGAAGCTCAACCAGTTATGAGATGTATTCCCACCTGTTGGGTTTAAATAGGGCCAATTTCCCATACTTTGCCATGATTGGACGGTTTTGAAAAGGCTAAGCTATGAGGAAACCTGCTTACCTAAGGTTGGCATTGTTTAAAGAGGTATACCACTGGGCAAATTGAGTTAGCTGGCCTACACATTGCTTACACCTACTAAGCTGGCCTGTGCAATGCTTAGCATTGCTTAATATTTACTTTGCATTATATTTGCTTTTTGGCATTGATTTATTATTCATTACATGTTATATATATGTCTGGTATCCATAATTCATGTGTACGTACACTGTATGGGGTCCTTGTGTTTAGTAGGGGACTTCAACACTCTATTACAATTACACCTCACATCTTCTACTTCAAAACTCCAGTTCACATATTTATGTTATGTAGTAGGTTATAGAACATGACTGTATATAGATTCCTTTCACATGTTCAGTTTGATTTTACTATAGTGAGGATTTGTTTGGTGATACCTCAATCTTATGTACTGCTGTGATGGCTTGGTGGTTGACTGCTGTGACTATAGTGTATAGGATCCTGGGTTCAAGACCTGCAAAGGCTGTTTATTTTGTTGCTGGGCAGAACAGTGGCTGTTAGATACAGGGTGATTAAGGCACTTTTAAGCACTTGTAAGTGAGTTTGTGTGGGTTTGCGCAAGGGTAAGCAATGCTAACTTCCGGTTAAATATGCTTACAGAGAATTAGCTTCAATATTGCTTAACCTGTGTGTGCATTGCTTACCCCCCGCAAATGGGCTTAAACCCACTTACTAGTGCTTACTTATGCTTACTCCCACTTACTCCTGCTTAATAGTGCTTACACTTGCTTACTAGTGCTTACTCCTGCTTACCACTGCACTAATTTAGACAGTAATATCTAATGGTTCTTGGGAAGGTGGGGGATTTGGAAGCTATATGGAGTTATCATTCTTTACGCATTTTACCTTCCATTTGTATCCCTGATTCCTGTATACATATACTGTATGGGGCACATGTATTATCTGTGGACTTTGCAACATTATGACACTGACACCTCACATCTGCATTTAATGCAGTACTCCAGTTCACAAATATATGTTATTTAGTAGGTTATGCAACTAAAAATATTGGTCATAAAGTGATTTGACATGGAAAATGGAATGTGCTACAGTGGGACTCAAGCCGCGAATGACTGCTTATAAGGCAAATGCTCTTCCCACTACACTATTGCTATACTGCTTCATTTTCATAAATCTTGCTTTTTATCCTCTTCTACCATTTAAGCTGCATTAACCATAGCTAAGTGATGGGAAAACCCTTGCACCTAAGGTTAAATTTAATCTGTTTCATAAAATAAAAAACATCTTTATATTAGTTGTTTTAACTATTGTTCTTGTACACATGGGGGATGTTGCTGGGGGTATGTGTACACCTATGAGCAGTCTTGCTCATTCTTTTATGACTTGTCTGCTGTTCTTTATTGCAGGGGTGCGTTTATTCTGAGAGCTCTGCTCTCAGACATGCCCCCTGCACTCTACACGTTCTGTGTAAGATTAGGAGCTCAGGCATTAATATGCATGGCGCTGCCATCCTGCTCCTAAACGGCCACTTCCGTGCAGGACTAAGCTAGTCCTGCATGGAAAGATAGTGAATCCGGGGGGTAGGTAAGTATAGTACGAAGTACAAACTTCTAGTCATGAAGAAGTTGAATATAAGATCTACTGAAATCAGAGGAATCATGGACTTGACAGAAAGCTATAATTTCATAAATTACTAATGTAAGTCTTTATTACAAAAGGTCATTTAGACAATCTAACAGTGTTGAAAAGGATCACCTTTTTGGGGCAACAAAGTGTCTGCCCTAAAACAAAACTTTTTTATTTTAAAGGCAAGACTTTGTTGCTAAATATCTAGCTTTCTTAAGAATATGAATGACTTGCAGACAAAAATGCATTGTTTAGGTGTAGATATCAATAATCCAGGTAATGAAATTGAGAGATTTGAGAAATTGGGATCAGTTTGCTTAGACAAAAATAATCATGCTAAAAGTACAAGTCAGCCAAAAATCATTACAGATATAAAGGGTTTTAACCCTTTCCCTAGAAGTGCAGCAATATCAGAGATGATTAGGTAGTGTGAGGCAGGTCACAGCATAGGTGATGCCGTGGGCTTTCTCTAACAGAAAAATGCTTAGGCAGCAAGGTGTATTGTCATCTGCCTACTGTTTGTATGCTCTCCATGTGTCACTGAGACTTTGTGCCCACTTTACAAAAATATGCTGGTTGATTGGCTGCTTTAAAGTATATATATATATATATAGATATATATATATATATATATATATATATATATATATATTTTGCATATTCTTTACTATTGTGGCTTAAAAAGAGCATAAGACAACCCAGTCAACTTACCTTGTTAATAAATTCAAAGTAAATCAAGAGATAAGCCCTGAATCCAGGAGCCAGCAGGTTATCTTGATAAAGTCTCTGAACTGACAGAGATGAAAATGCTTGTGGTTATTTTGAATAAAGTGTTTCTGGTGATAAACCGGTCTCGGCAATTTTTTTAGTGATCGAACATTGGACTGTGCCCTTGACTATACTACTGTGGGTAACCTTGCCCTGCTGGCTCCTGGATTCAGGGCTTGTCTCTGGTTTTAGTTCGTGTTTTTTACCTCTTTTGTCCTGTAAATTCAAAGTAAATGTTATTTTTGACCCCTGGGTGCTTTGAATATCATACTTGTTTTATTGTTTTCATCTTTGAGCACTACTTTGTGCGTTAAAGCAATGCATGGAGGTAGTACACAATATCAGACATAGGTTCATAGGTGTATATTAGGCTAACAACCTTGGGGCCTTCATAAGCCTAGCAATGCAATCCAAATGTATCCCACAGGTTATTGTGCCTTAGAGGGTACTTCAAGGGGTATATGTTAGTTAGGGCAGGATTTGGAAAAAATATTTTTAGCAAATAATTCGATATGTGGAAATCTAAGCACAGAATTCTGCGTATAGGTTCATAGAGTAGTACTAGTTAGTCTAGCTGTCCTTGTGGGCAATTTTAAGCTTAACTAATTTCCCTTTTAAAATTGAGAATCAAACCTAGTACTGTTTCTTTGAGGGGTAAACACCCTAACCGGTATACCAACCCACACTAGGGCAAGCTGAGGCCTCTATCTATTTATTTATTTATTTATTTATTTATTTATTTACATGTGTTTACCAAGAAAGTCCGACTGGGCCAGAAGCCCATTTACAGTGGAGGCCTGGGGAGAAAAGCTCCACAGAAATATAAGCAAAATACAATAATTAGATTCTACAACAGTATACATACAGTAAGACAGAGAATACACATCATCTAGTCTATACAAAGTAATATTCAATGCAGTTTTCTAGTAGATAAGGATTCAAAAAGAAAAACACACAAGCATTTCAGTGAAGATCACTGTGAGAAAAATAAAATTAGTACTGTGTACATATTAAATAATAGTTATGAACAAATGAGATTTCCTTTATATATTTTTTTGAATAGTAATAAACACTGAGGAGAGGGAGAAAATGAGGTAAGGAGTGGACAGTGTGTTGAGAGATTAAGTTGAGGACAGTGTGCCTTGATGAGATTCAAACTTATGGTTTATTACATTAGTGATTTATTTCCTGAGCTACAATGACACAATGAAAAATAAGTTGTTTCATCTCTTTTAAAGAAAAAGGTACAAGTACAGCTACTTGGAAACTTGTATTTTAAGGTAGTTTGCCTGAAAAATGGAAAATTTAGAAAATAGAAGTTTGATTTGTTCCTAACTGTGAGTAGATTATCCAAATTGGGAAATGTGCAGTTTATTGCAGTCCTGTATGTTGTTGGAAAAGAATTCCTGTAAGTTTATAATACATTTGTGTTTTGAAAAAAAGAAAATGGAAACGCTGATGTGATGACACAAGCATTTCAGAGTTACTGTGAGATAGCAAAGACTCTTATCATTTATGATGGTGATGAGCTAATGGTAACAACTCTGGACAAACCCCAGCCCTCTGCTTCAATTTAAAGGCAAGCAATCTGCTACAGCCAGTATGTTCATACTAACTGTCAACAAATTGCTTATTAAGTGACCACGTCAATGAAAAGCATTTCTTGATTAATGTGTCCTGAACAAACTCTGACAAGATACCGATAGCGACACAGAATCAAAACACCTCCATACAGAAGGATTGTTGATGGCACAATGATGACTTTGGAGAATTATTCATCAATTCATCTGCAGTATTATAATGTCAAACTAATGACGTTTAACAGACATACAATGGGCCAGTATTAAGGAGAATGCAGGTTTGTTGGCAAAGCATGATACATTGTTAGGAACACTGTCATGACGAGTTTCAAATGCAAGTCAAGTTTCAGCAGGAATTTCTTTTAAAATCAACCAAGTCTGCTTTTAAAAATACAATTAACACCCCAAACCCATCTGCAAAAATGGGAAAAGGGTTGTGGATGGATGGATGGATGGATGGATGGATGGATGGATGGATGGATGGATGGATGAGGAAGAGTTATCACTACTAAGAAAATCTAAATTAACAGAAAACTTGGAAAGATAAAGACCCAGTAGAGTTTATTCTGCAATGGTTTGCCAAAGTATTTTCTCAGGCCTCAAGCACATTAACACAAAGAGGGTACACCATATCTTGGCTACAAAGCATTCTTCAGCTTCTCAAAGACCTAGATGGTTCTTTATCATATTTTTTGACTTTATACAAAAAATGGCTTATTAAGGTACACCTGGTTGAATGGACATATAATAGTGAATGACAGCAGTGTTTTTGACAATTACTACTCTAAATGAATGGCAGTCATTCAAAAGCGAGTAAGGAGTGTTTGTTGTCACTAACGAAATGGAGACTTAAAGTCAATGTGAGATATCCACATTCCTTGCAAGGGGAGCAGAAGGAAGAAAGTGGTAAATTTTTTTCATAACCATGAATCGTCACTAAAATGACCTTCTATCATCTCCCATTTTGGAGCCTATCTACAGTACTACATATAGACAACATGCAGAAAGCACAACACTCAGAGTTCCATATACAACCACAAGTATTCTGCTTGTAGTAGGCTATCACAGAGTACCACAAGACCTGTGATCCCCTACAAATGGTGGCATGATATGGGATTGATAACATTACTAGAATGGTAGCAAAGAGGACACTTCCAAAAAATCTGATACTGTCTGAAAGATGTTTAGATTCCAGATTTTAATACTGCTTGAGTTTTAGAACTTATACATTTATTTAGGTCTATAGCCAAGGTTATTTATTTATTTATTTATTTGCCTTGTGTGCTTTAGTAATGATTAAGTACTTGAAAGTTAATTCATCTGTATATGTATTCCATGCAGCTTTTAGGGAAAACAACCTGAAAATTTCACATACAGACACACACTTTCTGATTGTGGCAGTTCAGCAGAGACTATGCCAAGGATAATGAATCCTTTGCCATCATGTATGTGGAGTGCTTTTTAACAAGCTATACTGATATAGGTACTGTTAACCTCTACATTTTCCATAGTTGGGTAGTGCTTTCAATTCATTCCAAAGTATAGTCTGTGCCAGTGTCATTCGGCTAGCTCCTGTTTCATTTCTGCATTCTGACTGGTTAGCGTAGTCCTTTTCCTGCTTGTTATGAACTAATTTGATGATAATAAACATATTTGTAATACTTCTAGGTCATTTTTGTTAAACATAAACTTTGTTAAACATAAATTACTTATAGCACCAAGCAGCTATGAGTGTTTTTCCATTCTGCATATGAGAAAACTGATTAAGTATTACAGATCTCAAATGGCTGACTTGCTTTGCTTAGTTCCCTTACTATCCCCCTTTACAGTCATCCTACTGTCTATTACATTTATAACCTCTTGTCCCACTACCACTATTTTAAATCAGTAAGTATTTATCAATCTAAAACACTACATGCTAAACTTCAATACCATAACCACTCTCCCTGTTTCTAATTGCCTGATTCATTACTTAGTCTCCTTTATCTGTCCAAACTGATATCCAAAAGTAAATAAATAAGTAAACTGCTGTCAGTTACAGCCTGGAACTAACCTTAAGCAATTTATACTTTCAACAGTGTTAACATTTTGCTGTTCATCCAAACACGTCTCTAATATTGTGCTCGGTCTGGTCCTTATTCTTTCTTTTCTTCTGCAATATATTTTAAGGCATCCCAAAAAACAAATACATTGCAGCACAATCCATCTCAGCTCATCTTAAAATAGCAATTTGAACCAATTACTATCCAGTAGCCCTTGTTTACCCAACATAAGACCAACAGACTGTTACCCACTCTGTTACAGAGTAAATACCAAACTTACCTAACTAGCTGAACCCCACCAAAAAGCTATATTGCATGAAACCTGCTATATGAGATCAAATCATACAATATAATTTAAAAATGAAATGTGGAAGGCTCAGTGGCAATGTGAGGAAGTCTGTTTTTCATAAAAATAGTAACAGATGACTGAACAACTTTATTAATGGGGCATATGCTTAAAGTGGTGGTAAAATTAAAGTTTGCATAAGAAAGACATCAGGATGTTTTAATGAGAAATGGTAAGCTGTTGGGTCTTTTGAATTTGAAGCTTATTCATAAGTAAAGAAATGGGTGCACTAGATGGGATATAGGTGATGGAAGAGTTTGTTATTTGCAGTCAAAGACTAGTCTTCTGTGTGATCTTACTTCGCATCTCTTATAGGGTTGGTAATAATAATAAGTACATTAGACTCAGGGAAGAATCACTTAGGCAACTTTCAGAAGCAAAAAAAAAACCATTGGAACAGAATACAGTGTCTGTCTTTCACATATTAAATTATGATGTGACTACTGTCTTTCACATATTAAATGCCACATGACTAGAATTATATTAGTGGTCCCAGTGCTGCAAGAGGTAGAGCCCAGTGGCTGTTCTCTCAAGAAGGGGATAGGATTGTACATGCTCATGATGTACATGCAGAGACATGGCCATCACTGGTGGAGACCATAGAGTACTGTCTGCAGTGTCTTATGGCAGGTGTGGGATTGTTTGCTGGGAACATCCTCATGAAATGGCAGAGCAATCTAGCACACTCAAAGCATTGTTCAGCCACCTGCAGGTAACTTTATGCATACATGTGTACGAGTGTAGGGAAAATAATACAAAAAAATCTCAACCATGGCTCTCAACTCTACACCTCCAAATGGTCGAAAACTACCTGTCGTAATGTAGAATAAATGGACAAAATGTGGAACACTTACTAAAAGCATTCTAACAAAGTCATATAAGAAGCTCACATGATGGTTAAAATGTGCTACTTTCTTCTTCTTTTTCCCAGTTAGGGGTCATCACAGTGGATCACCTGTCCACTCATGATTGGCAGTGGAGTTTTTTTATGGTGTTGAGTTGCCAGCCTGGCATCCAACCTTCCACAGGAGGCACACATGCACACTAACACCTAGAGCCAATTTAAAGTGTCCAATCCACCTACAGCATGTCTTTGGGAGGAAACTGGAGCACCCAGAAGAAATGCACACAACCACAGGGAGGACATGCAGACTCCACAAAGAAGACACCCCAGCCGAGGATCAAACTGGAGAACTTTTTACTGTGAGGCAGCAATGCTAACTACTCCACCACCATGGCCACCTGTTAAAATGTGCTACTTTATACTGCTGAAAATTCTTTTAATGAATTATTTGTGACTCAATATTACTTATTGCAGAATATATGACAGACCTTTTCACTGTGGAACAGAGAGGAACATAGATTTTTTAAGACTCAAAATAAAGACAGTTCCTCATAATGAGGTACACTTGACAGGTATGATCTCACCACCCCCCCAATTTCTGTCTGAATAATGACCCCTCTCACCTGACCCTCCATCCGAAGATGGTGAATGAATAATTGGCCAATAGAAGGATGGCTGAACAGTAAGTAGTAGTGTAAACATAGCAAACAAAGAAAAGTAAAACATCACAAGAAATTATCAATAGCCTATGTAACAATTACAGAAAAGTGCACTCTTTGTAGGATTTACTTTTACAAGTAGTACTCAACAAGTGCTGATTTTAGCTCACACAGGTAGAATTGAAAAGTATCATCCTCACCACCCACCTTGACCCCATTGGTAGCTACCACCTCTCATTGCTGGTGCCTCTGTCCAGTCTTTCACATTGCTGTTTGCTGAGGACCCCTTCCCATAAAAAATATACTGCCTGACATGCTAAAGACAGAGGCTAGATTACATGTAGTTGGCATTTGGGTGTCTCCTGCTGCACATTACTCCACTCAGAAAATGTTCCTGAAACACAGTTAGTGCATTCATTTCATTTTGTTTCATTGTACTGTTTCAGATGATACAGTATGACTATCATTTCATAGATTCACTGATAGTTTTGCACCCTATACACACAGTCAGATCAATGTAAGTTAATAATAGCATTGTCACAATTTCAAAGAATAAAACTACTCAAAAATGAAAAAAGAAAATACGAGTAAAAAAAATTCAGAAATCTTCCAAAGTGAATCCTCTAATATCCTGTAGATCTACTCAAAGAGATCTGTCTATCTGACTCCTGCAAATATCATAATGCTGATGGCACCATTACCAGCTAACGTTCCTGGAACTACAGCTCTTTCACAACATGGCCACAGGCTGACCTGAGAGTTCATCATTGGTTCGGGAGAAAATAAAAAATTCTAAAGGAACACTGTTCATCTGCTTTGTATTCATGGAATAGTCCAAAAGAAGGATGGATATAATCTTACCTTACCTGCTACTGACAGTCCTAGATGCTGTTATTTCAGTACCCGTAATGCATGTTAAAATTTTCCATCTGGGCCTGCAATTCATAGACACAAGATAACTTCTGAGTAGAGTAAGCCTTAATTGTTTTCATGTTAATGAGCATCATAAGGAAAGCCCGAGCAAGACAACTGCATCAAATGTTATTTAAAATAAACTAATATAAATATATATATATATATATATATATATATATATATATGTATATATCCACATAAAGCACACATGTATGTGACAAATCACAATGTATCCTTTCAAATGGTAACATAATTTGGCCTTAGATATTTTAACTTTCTGACCTTGAATACATACAAGAATTTCTTAAGCAGTTTCAACAAAATGTTCTGCTAGTCAGTATTGCAAATCCCTATTGGAGCAAGATATGATTACTGCAAACTGATGGTGACACAGATCACCTCCAGATTATATTGGGTTCAGTGTTTGGTATTCAGAGCATGAACTCAAATTAACGTTTTGAAATTCTGCCGCAAGCATTCATAAGGTACAACTTATAGAAAGACATACAATCCAGCTTAGTATCATTTTCTCTGAGAGAGAAGATATAAAACATCTGATTAATTCATAAGCTATATAAACTGAAATAGTTGAAGCTAGAGTTTACACATAATTTCAACATAACCAGTGCAGATTCTTTATAGTTGTTGGTAATAGTAACTTGTACTGTAATCAAAATACTTTAAACCCCCCTACTAAAGGTTTTAATCAACTACAAACAGATTTCAAAAAACCCTATTCTAAAACTCCGAGTAAAGGTTTTAATCAAGTACAGATTTCATCTTAAAAATATGGCTGTCCATCTTATATGTTCAATTTAATAAAATGAGAGTAACTATAGGTGCTCCTCTTTGGCATATATTTTTCAGAAGTCAAGGCCAATATCAAGGGCTTCTGGCTTACTAGGTTTGCAGATGATTGCTAGCTGGGAGCAACCCCCCCCCCAAGATACTAACTTCTTATAGAAAGATCTAACTCAGACAAATGACTGGTGCCAAAGCCATGGCTTAAAACGCAATGTCAAGAAATGCCTAATACCTTTTGGGAAGTTGGTCACCTAGGGAAACTACCTAAATGATAAAATACCCCTAGAAGTAGAAACATTCAAAAATAAAACAATAAAAGGGGGGGCGTGGCCAAGGATGAACACAGGGTAGCAGCAGATTACTTCAGCTCCACCAACATAACTACATTAACAGGAAATTATTACTTCAAAACTCAACTAATGGAATAATTTTCTTTCTAAAAATGTTTGGACTATCATTACTTATAATAATATTCAAAAAAGAAAGAAAATTTAACTGACTTTCCTGTCAGAAATCCTTTTGGAAAATTCTCTCTCATCTCTTCTGTTCAGAATGAGTTCCAGCAAGGCTAACAGTCAGGATTCCAGCATTAAGAAAGAGCTTCAGACATTATTATCAACTATACAGCAACTAACAACTAAAATGGATAAACTGGATGTTAAAATTGACAACTTTATAGAAAACCACAAAACAAATGGATATGCTACACCAAGATTTACAACATCAGAAAGCCCAGATAACAGGTATAGAAGAGGCACTTAATGATATGGACAACAGGATTAAGGAAGAAGAAATGAACACTGAATTTTTATTGAAACAAAACACCCACCTTCAATCCAAACTAGATGACTTGGAAAACAGATCCAGACGTAACAATATAAGGATTTTTGGGCTGCCAGAAAATATAGAAGGTAACAATATTACATCTTTTTTAAACACTTTGCTTCCCAAAACTTTAGATCTGTCCGAGGCATTTTCTTTTGGCATTGAAAGAGCCCACAGATCTTTATCCATTTCTAATACAAATAAAAATTATCCTAGATCAGTTATTGTAAGATTTTTATCATCTTATGACAAGGAGATGGTATTAAAATCTGCATGGGCTAAATCACCTATAAAAATTAATGAAGCAACTGTGCTCTTTGACAATGACTATTCCTCTTTGGTAATATCAAAAAGAAAGGTCTTTTTACCATTAATAAGAGAGCTTAAGAAAGCACAGTTCAAAACTCATCTTTTATTTCCTTCCAAACTGAAAATCTTTTTACCTGATGGCCCAAAAATGTTTGAAGACCTGGACTCTGCTTTGGTATATATTAAAAAAAATAAAATACTAGACAAAATAGATGATATGGAATGGGCAAGTCCTTTATTAAAAAGAATGGCAACAGGAACATCTTGGAAGACATCAGAGAAACAAAAGAGACTAAAAAACAAATGACATGTTTTATATTTCTTTGAACTTTTTAATTACAGTTTCTGCATCTACAAGAAAATCATAAATATCTTAATGATTTGTACAAAGTTATACTAATGTGCAAGAACTGAAGTTTGTTTCATGGATAATCAAACTTATATGAGGAACAAATTACCTGATATAAATCAACTTGTTTCTCTTCTGTAACTAAGAGATCTAAGGTTAGTAATATGTTATATCTTTTTTTTTCTTTCTTTATTTTAAATAATAGCACTCTATTTAAACTAAACATATATGGAAGGGGGAGGGAGGGCAGAGAGGGGGGAAAGATGAAAAGAAGGAAAAAGGGGGGAAAATAAAATATTATCTCTTTAAAATTATTTATGCTGTTTAAATAAAACTGATTTATATTATACTATATTTAAAATTGCTTAAACACATAATATCAAATAATAAGTCATGATATAACTGTAGCTGATTAGAACTAAAGCAGTTGTAAGTAATGTGTCTCAGGTTTTACTTTACTAAAAGAAACAGCAAGTAAATATATATCTAGATATGTTTTTTTTTTTTTTTTTTTTTTTTAAGAAGTAACAAGGTTCTAATAATACTGATGTGTGTCTGTAACATACTTTGAATGAGAAAATGAAATGGGACACATAAGTTTAAGAAATGTTTATGTTAAATAATTTAAGGCTTGGTTTCACTGCCATAGAGACTGCAATGACTTGTGGAGTGCTTCGAGAAGGTTTTACACTGTATAAATCCTTTTACATTCAAAATGAATGTTTATCACTTACTTTTACTAAAATTCCCGCCAGAATGTTATAAGAGAGAATTTTAGTTATAGGTATCCTCATGAATAGTGTCCTCGAGCCGATTTAAAAGCTTCAACATTCAGCAAATGCACAGATAAGCTGAAAGCAGCCATTTTGAACTTTGACCCCTGATTTCACACAGACACGTCGCAAATTCAAGAAGTAAACCAGTTTCAGGAAGTAGAACTGCTGTAAATGCGGTATTGTGATGAAAAACGAACTTTATGACAACAAAATGTGAGTTTTTCTTTATAATAACTTACTTATTTAAGATGTTACTTATAAAATGTAAAAGTTATAATGATTTTTAATGTCTTAATATGACATAGTAAACAAATGAAATAGCTTAGAATGCATAGTAGCTAAACTCATGCATATGTGACTCTGAAAGCTTATATAGTTGCTGCATTTCAATGCATATAGGGGCATATAATTAAATGATATATAACATTATAATGCATTTATTTTAACAAAGATAAATAAGTATGTGCATTACTATGATTTTATTTCAGAAGAAAGTGTCATGTGATACATTCTAAGCTGCAGTGCAGATATATGAGATATAGCAGGCTTTCATCACAATGATTCATGCATAACTAGAGATCAACATTGCTTTGTAGTCTGTTTCTTTTATCTCATATACTAAGAATAATCATTTTTATTTAAATTGTAAGAACAAGTAAGAGAAGGAAGTTTGTAGTACATGTAGTTTAAAGTTTTAAAACTATTAATAGTACTGTTATGGCAGAAAATATGAATATTCTAATGTAAATAATATTTTGAGACATAATAGCCTTAGATAATAAATGTTATTAAATTCAAATGAATATAAACAAATAATAAGAACCTATCACTACAAGTTTATATTAAACAACTAAAAGGGTATTTTTTTTCTCTCTCCTCTGCTCTCTCTTTCAAGATTGTTAGAATGCTTTTATGATAATATACACATTATATAGAATAGATATACATAACATTGTTAAGATGACTATAAAAGTTTTAATATGATAATACAAGGGTATTCTCAAGAATAATGTTGGTAATGTTTCTATTTCTCAAAGATGATTTATAATGAGTCATTTATTGTATAAGTTTTAAAGTAAACAAATATTAGATATACATAATACATGTTAGTGATATTGATTATAAGTTCTATTTTAGTTTCTTATATATTATCATAGAGATTAGTTGGTGCAAATGTTATAATAACTTATTTCTTAACTTTCATCTCTAATTATTACATTAATTACATAATTGTTCTTCTTTTATTTATTATACTGTAAAATAAGAAGCTGCTATATTAATTGTTTAAGTCCTGCTATAATAGATAATCAAAATAATGAGCTTAACCTTAGTTAATAAAAAGTTAGTATTTATTTAATTTTGGTGGCAGCTGGGGAACTGCTGCTTAGGATAGGGAGATAACTTGAGTGGTATTTGCTACTCGAAGTTGGAGTTTTCAACTCCAAGCTGGATGCAATGTTTAATCCAAACAATATTTTCATATGATTTTTGTCATGTGTACATAGTTTTGACATCCACATCACATTTTATAAATTCACTGTCACTACAAATGAAAGTTAAAATTTCACTAAATTTCATAAGATTTTCACTAATTGCAGCTATAATTAATATAATACCTAAAGGAGGATACATAACAATACTTACTTTAGTAAATGCTATTCTGATTATATGTTTTATATGTTTATAAAAGTTAAATGGTAACTTTAAAAGGAATTTCTCTAAGCATTAATGGATTGAATAACCCGTGTAAAAGGGGAAGTTTAATGAGATATATTAATCTGCATAGAGCCAACTTAATATTCCTTCAGGAAACACATCTCCTGAAAAAAGATATAGATAAATTAGCCACTAATAAATATACAATCTTGGTTAGCTCAGAACACACACAGAAAAAAAGAGGAGTGACTATTTTATGGAACAAAAATATGCCCACACCTAAAATTATTAAGTCTTATAAAGATGACAAAGGAATGTTTTGCCTGGTTACAATACAGATTAATGGGAAAATCTATACATTGATTAATGTATACTGGATACCAGGAAATGGCACTAATACAGTGAAATATCATCTCAATAAGATTATATCATTTTCTAAAGGAGATATTATTTTAGCAGGAGATTTTAACTGTATCTTACATGAAAAAGATACTACTACTATAGGAAAAAGGAAAATCACATCTAGTGCAAAACATTTAAAGGATTTCATTAATCTATATCATTTGAATGATATTAATAATCAGACAGATTCTAAATCATTACCATATACCTTTTTTTCTAACAGACATAGAACTTATTCAAGAATAGATAGAGTCTTTATTTCTAACCAACTGGTAACTGACTTAACTAATTCTAAGATCATTTCATGCCCTATATTGGATCATAATTCAATTGTCTTTGAATTGATGGTAAATATTACTCATAATGTTCAGATCAAAAGAATACCTCCATACCTAACCCAACTAAAAGATTATAAAGATTATATACTTACAGAGGTACAACATTTTTTGGACTTAAATACTACACCTGATATCTCCATTATTTACATTTGGGATGCTCTAAAATCTTATTTATATGGACAAAGTATCAGATGGTATAATAACAAAAGGAAAACTTGGGACAGGGAATTAATAGACATACAAAACAAATTAGACTCATATAAACATAATAATAAGGAAAATATTATGGACAAAAAAGTCATTGAGGAAATAAACAAATTAAATGAGAAATACAAAGAAATTTTAAATCACAAAGTCAAAATAACATTAGAGAAATACAAATATTTGTCTTACTCAATAAGTCCCAAATACTTACATAGACTTAAAAATAAAACGAAAAGGCTTAATAAACAAAATCACATCAAAGAAATTTTCTCTTCAAGGAAAAAGAAGAATGTTTCTAGTTTACCAGAAATATTAGATGAATTTAGAAATCACTTTCATAACATTAACCATAATAACATTAATATGGAATCTAAAGACAGAATAAAGAACTTTATAATTACAAACATGAACAAAAAACTTAATAAACAACAAGCTGGATTAATAGATAGAAATATTTCACATACAGAGGTTATCACACAAATAAATAAACTTAAATTAAACAAAGCACCAGGTAATGATGGCATTATTCCTGAGATTTATAAAATCCTTCCTAAGAGTACCTATTCATTAATATATAAGGTTTTTATTTCAGCTCAAAATGAATTGATAATACCCCCATCTTGGCAATACACATTTATTTCACCAATCTTGAAACCCAATAAGGATCCAACTAGTTGCACATCATACAGGCTCATTTCATTACTTAATGTTGACTACAAAATGTTCATGAATATATTTGCTGACAGATTAAAGACAATCATTCCAAGTATAATAGATATAGATCAGACAGGCTTTGTTACAAATAGAAATACTTTTGATAATATAAGGAGAACTTTAACTCTGATTGATTATGCAAACAGAAAAAAGAAAGATCTGACACTCATAAGCCTTGATATTAGTTCAGCATTTGACTCAGTAAGTTGGGACTATCTGTTTATCTTACTGAAGTGTACAAATTTTTCTAATACATTTGTGAATTTAATTGAACATTTATATAAAGGAACGTTGGCATACATTAAAATTGGAACATATGTCTCACAAAAGATACCCATATTAAAAGGCACAAAACAAGGGTGTCCACTTTCACCATTGTTATTTACTTTAATAATGGAGCCTTGGGCTAATTTGATTAGGAACAGCAATGATATAGATGGATTTGGTATAGACGAACATACAATATCTAAAATTCAACTTTTTGCAGATGATGTTTTAATTACATCAGCAGGGACAAATTCTTCTATGCAGTCATTATTTGATAAGATGACAGATTTCAAGAATATTTCAGGATTGATATTTAATGAAGAAAAAACTAAAATATTACCAATATACACAGGGAAAAACGTTCTCACTAGTGATTTTCTTAAATACATACCCAATTCACGTCAAATAACGTATTTAGGCATAATATTAACTAAAGATATTAAATCCATTATACATCATAATTATAGTAAATGTCTTCATAATATACAAACTCATTTCAATAGCTGGAATAATATGTTTTTTACCATGGAAGAAAGACTCACAATTATTAAAATGATAATATTCCCGAAGGTATTATACATAATACAATCAATAATACTCCCAACTAATTATTAAGTAATTAAATTCACAAATGTTAAATTTCTTATGGGCACCTAATAGACCTAGGATTGCATTAAATAAACATACTAATAGTTGGTCCCAAGGGGGTATAGCATTTCCAGACTTTGATTTATACACTATCTCTTCTATTATAAAAGTTATAACATTACTAATAGATCAGTCGTATGTTGCAAAATGGAAGGAATATTGGGAATTAATTAGCATGCACTTCACAAAAATATCATTAACACACAAAAATACTATTATAAACAATCCCATGTTATGGTTACTTAAAGAGTTTTGTACCTTATCTATTACACCAAAATATATAACTAGTTACCCATTAAATATTATTATTAGATATCGTAATTTTATATATACGCATCCTAAGTATAAGGAATGGAATTTTATCTTATTTCCCATAATATATACACGAGGTATTCTTTTATCATCCACCTCTGAAAGAACACTTCTAGTCACAAAGAATAATTTAAAGTATTGGTATCAGTTGCTGTCAGACAATAAAGTAAAAAAATTAGACTTCCTAAAGCAAGAATTTGACTTGAGAGAAACATGTTGGTTAGAGATTCAGACTTTTAGACATCATCTTGCTAACAAACTTGACTTAATGTCTTTAACAGTTAAAGAATCTGTTCCAATATTGATTGACTACTTGATACTAAATTTACAACAAAGGGTTTCTGATAAAGGTAAGCTCTCACATATACATAAAATTATTAGAGATGAAACCTATTATAGTTCAGATAATTACTGGAATTATTTCAATTCCATTAATGGTGAATTACCAAAACAACAAGATAAACAATATATATTGGAATCTGCTTATAAAACTACTTCTTCTATTAATTGGAGACTTTATACCTGGAAATTTTTACATAGATCTTTTATACACCCCTAATGATGAAAAAAATTAACAAAAAGATAACATATGTAAGAGATGTACTGTAGAAATAAATGCTGATTGGGCACATATGTTTTACGATTGTATAAAACTGAAGGAATATTGGATGTTAATCAATGATTTTTTGCAGGCTCTTGTTACAGATAATTTCATAGTCTCTAAGTCACTTATATTATTTAACACCCCTGTTCCTAAATGTGTTAAAAAAGTTAAACTTCCTTTACTATGGTCAATTCTAGCAGTGGCTAGAAAAATAATAACTAGAAACTGGATTTCAGATACTCCTCCTTCATTTAATGAATTAAAAATGCTATGATTGAAGTATGTCATATGGAACTAATGACAATAAAGTCAAGAACCATTAGGAAAACATCTTACTATAATATATGGGTTACCTTACAAAACTTGTTAAAACAGTCTTAGTTTTATTAGTAAGATGTTACAGTTTAATTAATTGATTTAATCTAGAGTGGATGTCTTTGTAAATACTTTAGTTGTTTTATTAGATGTTATAATTGTTTATATGTTAACTACTTGCATAAGATTGTCATAATATTTATTTTGTATGTTAAAATTAATAAACTTGTTTTAAAAAAAATAAAATAAAACAAAAACATTTCCAATTTAAATAATTATAACAAATTAGTCATAATATAAAAACATTGGTTAAGAATTGATACAAGTTATATTATAATCATTTAATATTTGTAGAAATTTTAGACAATTGTAGACAAATCAAAGGTAAGCTAGTGTAACACAAATAGGAACTGCAATATGAAGTGAGGGAAAAACAGGGTTATGGTATATTTAGAGAGAATTAGATTGAGCAAGGTAACATAAAACCAGACATGATAGGTCAGTGTCCAGCTGGGAGGGGGCTCACCCTGGTAGAAAAGAGATTACAAAGGCAAGACATGTTATTGTCAAACTTGGAGAAATTCACCCTGACAGAAAACACAGCCCAAGTACATATCAGTTTAGGATCTGCTAATGTAGCTTACCCTGACAGAGAGCACAGCACAAGGGCATGATAGGTTATGGTCCAGTTGAGGGGAACCATGCTATGGTCTATGAACAAATATTGCAAACATGTTACAGTGGAAACAATGCTTCCTGTACATAGGCCACTGCATGGTTGTGTGCAGTGAGGGGGAGGTGAGAGGCATATGATATATACAGTACCACTGTCTGTCTGCACAGTGCTGCTAGATGGCTGGAAGTAATAATACCCCACTGCTGCTACAATTATAAGATAGGGTGGGATTGGTCTATGCACAACAGCAGACAGGTATGTGGCTGACAAATGGGGGCTAGGAGACAGTGCTGAGACATGGAGGTCTGCCAAAGACAGTCATGCACACACACTGATCCACATGCCTAAACCACAGGTGTACACATATTGCCATGGGTCCAAGAGAATCAAAATCGCTGGAAACGTTCACCACTCAGGAAGGAGAGATGTTACTGTAAGTCTTATGCACACATGTCATGCACATTCTTGAAAAGGTAAGGCCACCAAGGGTATCTGGGACTGGTGTGCAGCAAGTGGTGCAGGACATTAATGTTGTGGATGACCATAAAAGGACAGTAGAACAGATGCAGCACAGGGTCAATTATATGATACTGCATGCCACTACTAAGGGTCAGGGTTTCACGAGGTACAGGTTCACCACTGGAGGTGGGTCACCAACACAGAAGTAACTTAGAAAGGTGGAATAACTACACGCACCCTGTCCAGGCAGGAAAATACACCACTACTACAGGTGGTGGCTTAGATGTGAGCTGGGTTGATGCTGACTGCCTGAGTGTCTATGGAGGTTAGTAGTAGCATGTACATTTCCAGTTGTACACAAGCCTACATGTGTGAAGGGGTTATTCAGCAGAATACCTGTGTATATCTACTCTCCAGGTATATTTGGGTTGAAACCAGAACAACCTGCACCAAAAGGTATATATGTGCCCTTATGTTATTCATATTAGTGGAATGTAAAAGTCTATATGCTGTGGTTTGTGGAGGGTGAGACATACATTTCAGCTCTGCCACATTTATGCTATCTTTTTGTTTTTTCAGGTTCTACTGATGAGTGTTCCAGCAAAATAGGGTGGCACATGCCTGAGCTCATACCTTTCAAAATCAGTGTGCAAGAATTCTAGACAAACCCAAAAATATTGGTAGAACAAAGGCAAAAAATCTGGGACAGGTTTTAAATATTGCTCTTACAAACTTAGAAAGGTGCTAAAATAATAGGCACAAAACTCAGACGTCTGTCATTATTTAGTGACTTCAATCCTCAATGATTTGTCAGAAATCAATACATTTTACAAGAAAAATATGAGGTACAAAGCTGGACTTCCTGCAAAATTCTGGACAGTTGGGAGGTATGGCTGAGGTCAGCAGTCCAACTGTGGCTAACAATGACAATAATATGCACATAGCACATTCAGATGTAACTTGTCACTGTTAGTAATGCTATCGCTGGATAGCATGCCCACATCCTGTGCATATGAAGTGATGGGGCAGGCCAAATGTCCAGCATCAGCTGTATTTAGCACTGGTTGTCCTCTCCATGAGAGCCTCATCTAGCCTACACAGGCATCACAGTTACAGATGGTATCTGTCTGCTGCATTCCATCCAATGTGCATGCACCCACCATAAGAGGAGAAGTGTGCAGGCACCTATCAAAATGACCGTGCATAGTCATTCCCTGACATGGATGTCACACTTGGCATTATCCAGCAGATGTGAAGGTCATTCATCCAGGCACAGACAGCTGCAACACACACCATGGTAGAGATGGAGTGGATGTCATTTGGCCTATGGGGAAAATGCAGCCATCACAGGCACCATGAAATAACTTAAAACACATTTACAGTAACATGGCATATAAGAACCAGTCATCCCGGCACAGACAGCTGCAACACACACCATGGTGGAGATGGAGTGTATGTCATTTGACCTGTGGAGGAAATATAGCCATTGCAGGCACTGTGAAATAACTTAAAACATATTTACAGTGACATGGCATATAGGAACTATGCATGCTGAGGGTATTGGTGGCCTAAATGGCATCCAGTGGTGCATGCATGAAGATATTGGAAATTATACAAAAACATACACACTGATTCAACATTCTTACCAGTTTGCCTATTGTAAACCCATCATTACTCACAGAGAGTAGCTGAGTAGCCATGCTGAAAAGTGAAAACCTTGAGTATAAGTATCACTACAGCATGGGTACCAAACTGACAGCAGTCAGAGCTGCTTTTTTTCCATCCTACATACTATTAGGAAAGTGGTTACTGTACCAATTCTACAGTCCATCAATCAAACATGATTACTTAGTGCTTATAAAAAAGCAAATCAGTGAAAGGTTAGTGTAATGTTGTCATTATTTCCAGTGAGTTTTGTAAATTAGTTTTCTAAAATGTCATCTTTCAGAGAGAAGATGGACCCTATGCTGACACAGCTGGGGGGTGATTTAAGAGTACTTAAACCAATATTTAAGTTAAAATTGCTAATATGATCCTAAATGTGCAACATATTTCATTGCTTCTTTGTGTTAATGCATTATTGGCAATGCTTGGGCATTAACAGCATTTAGAGTAGGGTGTTAAAGAATAATGTACATAATCAGAGCTTACATACTTTGTTAACAAATTCTACAAAGAAGAAGCTGCACAGGAGTGTTAATGTCCATTCATAAAATGATACTGTTTAGAAAAAGTATGAAATGTGTTTTTATCATAAATAATGCCACTGTATATTCATAATAAGTCAGACATAGTTGTGGGTAATGAAAGATTCACCCATAGTTGCCTTTGTTTGATCACTTGGACTTCGCCATCACAATCAATCCTTACCACCCATGGCTACATCCTACATTGCTCACAGTCAAATATGAGTTATTGCTAAAAAAGCCCACATGTGTATGCATGGGTCAGGATAAGTGGTAGACGATGACAGGATAGGCTTAAGCAGATGGCAGCCACTGTTCCAAAGACTGCAATACCTTCACCCTTGGCTATTGTAGCCTCCATACCTAAGCATAGTCATTCTTATGGTCATAGCTGAAGCTCATCTGGCTCCACTGTAAGGATGCTACATCACACCAGTCACACTGGTTCCTACAGTCACACATCAATCCTAAACCCTGTTGGCCTACTGAGTGTGATGCCAAGCCTGGATCATTCTTGGAGTTATGAATGCCATACATCTATTGCCTCCCCACATTGGAAGTCATGCTGAGCATTCCTGCACACACTATGATATGCTGCACAATCCCTTGCACAGGACACATCCAACCATGATACTGCAGGCCCACACAGTCCACCTGCCCAAAATGCATGACATTGAAACTCTACCCTATTATTAGTGGATGTCATCCTTGCTTTCCCCTAACCTGCTACCTACCAACATGACAACCACATCCATGGTAGCATTGTTGTCACCTGTCAGTGTGCCTCATCACACCTGTGTAAATAATGATGACTATATCTCAGGAGCATAGCCTGGGCAGGATGAAGGCAGCAGCCATCCCAGGTGCAAGGTGTTAGGCATCATAATCAACAGTTGCCAATATGGGCTTTAATGCAGTGATAACATTCCAAATTGAATAATGTGCTGTAAATGCAATAAGGAGTGAAGCAATGAAGCAGTTTTGTTACAGTTTCAAGTAGGAGACCCCCTTTTTTCATCCTCATCTCGGATAGTGAACTTTTTTGTGCTCTGCAACTTAGAGTTGAAGAGTTGAGGGGTACCAGACTGGGGGAAAGCACCAGGCACTCGATGAGTTCTCTGTGGTTTTGCTGTGCCTATCTCCTTCTGACAAGTATTGGTAAGGTAATGCCTGTTTGGGTAAGATAGTGTCTGATGCACAGCATGACTAGTAACAGCACTGTATTGAATAACATAGGTGTGTTAATGCATTCATCAGTTTTATTTTCCATACTACAACATTGTGTAACATGGTGCAGAGCATGAATAGCTGACTACAAGTCTCAGACGCATACTTCACTGTGCCAACTCATAAATCCAAACAGCTGAAGCATACTTTCCTGGAGTCTGAACACACTTTTGACAATGTTCTGTGCTTCTGAATGCAATCTGTTGTGCCATGTCAGCCATGGTCTGGGGGGTTTAGATTGGGGTCATCCACTACATTTTCAAGGCATATCCTGCATTACCTACTGCATGCAACAGTAGACACCATCTAGTAGTTCATGCAGTAGAAGCTCTTTCAGTATATATACTGGCCACCATATGAAGAAGAAGTAGCCTTGATGCCAATGTGGGGAGAATCATCTGTCCACAGAAATGAGCTACATTGTATAATGCACACACAGTGGTGATAATCTCCACTATTGACTGTGGAAACCATTTATACTAGGCTCCCACTAATTACCACATCAATGGGAGCCCACTGAACACTGAAGGTGTTATAAGAGATTTGGGGACACAGGTTGACAGCAACCTCTCCCTCAACCACCACATTGCCACTGTGGTCAGAAAGTCCTTATATGTGGCACATCTCATTACCAAGGGTTTTGCATCCAGGAAGAAAGAAGTCATCATCTCTCTCTACTCTTCCCTCATTAGGCCAATCATCGAGTAAAATGCCTCATTTGGCATGTACCTCACTAGACACATGCAGCAGCTGGAAAGGCCACAAAATTACCTCACAAACAGGATCCTAGGCCTTAAACATGTCCTACATGGACAGACTCAAAAAACTCCAGCTATTATATGTCTCATATCCTTTACTAAGAAGCGATCTCTGCTTAACTGACAAAGCCATGTCTGACCCAGCTCTGTTAGAAATGCTACATCTAAAGAAATCCAAATCCCTCCACACCACACACTCGAGAGACCTCAACCTCCTTACCACAATCAACAGAACATGCTGAAGGGACACGTTCATAACCCAGAGACTGCCCATGCTCTGGAATAGACTTCCCATACATGTCAAGCAGAGTACCTCAATGGCCCTCTTCAAGAGAAATCTTGATGAGTGGATGGGAAATAGAAAGTTCACCCCAGTGGTTCTATTTGATAGAGGCACTGGGAACTAACGCCAGGTGACACGATGCCAGGGTAATTCTATTGGCTAGGCTTGTAAAGGCTCCAGGGCCATTGGCCTAGTACACACCTATGAACCTATGAACCTACATTCCTCCACATGCTTCAGCATAGAATCCACAAGACTGATGCCTATAAAACGCTTAATGCATCTCCTGTCAGACTCTGAAAGGTCCCCATTGTAAGGATAGTTAATGTTACACAAACTTTCATGCCCACTGGGATATCCAATCCTTGCATTGGCCTTTATTCCATGTGAGGGCTGCACACATCCACCAATTACATTATGGTGCCTGTATCCACAAGGTAGCAGTTAGCAATGTCTCTGTGATGGTATGCCCACTGCTGGCAGATCCATCTATTATGCAGAGGGTGATAGCATGTGATATCACAGGCAATACCTCCAAAGACAACATTAACATATGCTTCTCAGCTGATAATGCTGCAACTACTCCTACAATGGGCAGTGCCTTTATTAATGGTGTGTGTGGACCATCACTGCCTTCACAGTGGCTAGGTTACATTGTCTAAAACAAATGCTTGAGCATAGGTGTGACTATAGCATCATGCAGAATTTCCTCCATGCTGTAGCATATTGCATGTTGTAGCTACATAAGCATGTACTGTACAACAAGCACTAAACGCATTATTTCCTTTGCCTCATGCACTGTGTATCAAAGCTGTGAGCATGGTGCTGTATGCTTCTGGATCTGCCACAGGTGCATATCTCTGCAACTGAATTTCACTTCATCCAGCTGTCCCCAACCAAACATATGACAAGGAAATGTGTCACCATCTTGCAGCCTGAACCCTCCCCAAGTTCCAGTATACCTGAAAATCATAACGTCAGATGAGATAAGCAGTGTTATGCTACTCACAACATTTATTCATCTCTGCCTCACACCACCAAGTTTGGTTTCATCATTTGCATATGCAATAAGTCTCACTAGCAAGGTGATACTCATTTGTATGCCAGCATGCTGTCATTTACATACCACAGTAAGGCAGACACACTACTTGTATCTCTGAATCCCCCCCCCCCCCCGCACATCATGCTAATTCATATAACACTATGCTCTAATCATTTACCTCAGTGTTATATCAAAGGTTTATTGTAGGAATGTAATCTAAGAGGCTAAAAACTAAACTAAATATGACTGGTGTCATGATTACCTGACTGTTTTTTTTTGTTTTTGTTTTTTTTTTTTTTTGTACATGCACACATGAAATCAGCTTAAAATTATGTAATTAGATTAGACTATTATATTTATTGTATTTATATGGTATTGTGTCCATGGATATTTCACTGAGAAAAAAATGCTCAAACCCACATAGAAGAGAGCAGATATATACTGTTAAACCATTACCTGATGCATATAGAGTGAACATTTTCAGAAGCAGCAATTTCACTGCTTTAAGTCTCTGTTCTTTTTGACATCTTTTGGGTTACTGATAGTTCAAGAGCTGAGGAGACACAGCTGTTTTAAGCACAACAAAGATGGCGTTTCATGCTGAGTTTTTTAGTTCTAAATATTCTTAATTTCGACATTGCATATTTTTGAAAACAGGAATGATTTATTGTGCCATTTTAGTTTTAGTAATGGACTGCTTATTATACTGTTGTCTACAGTTTTTAAAAGAACAATGAACTTTGCTCATTTATTGAAATGTTTCATGTAAAAGACGAAGAAATGGATTCGACTCAAGAAATATATATTTTTTCAGTAGGCTAATAAAGCCAATACTTCAAGTTTATTGCTAGTGCCAAGCTGTTTCACATTTATCGTGAGGGAATTATGTTGCTACAATGCCTGTAAAATAGTGGATGAGCTTCTACAGAAAAATATTGATTGTAATACTGTTAGACTTTAATTAATAGCATTGTAACAATACACATAATATATCACCATATCATTATATTAATAATAAAAAAGAGAAATGACAAGTAAAGTGATGTCTTCCAGGATGGATTATAGTGCGTCAGGGCAGGATCATTTAATTTCAGCCTCTTTATGCATTTTTCCTGAGCATTTGTGATTTTAAGCAATTTATTACAATTATATGTTACTTTCTGTGTGAATATTAAACCTGCAATATCAAGGAAATAGTTTCATTTCCTTACATCTTTAGATCCTGCTGTTGAAGTCATTCTGAATCCCACATGCCATTATGGTAAAACCATTTTATATATATATGGATCCAGGACGTTTGATCGAAAGATCAAACGTCCAAATCCATTAAGCGCGAGCTTACTTACACAAAAGTGCTTTCACCGAAGAAGCAGTTTCGCGTAATTATGCCTGTTGCCGAGGCCGTACTGCTGTGCAGATAAGGGAAAATTCCCTTTTCACCCACTGTAGTGCAGTCTCGGGGTGAAAATATTAAAGTGGGGGGTGTGTGGTGTGGTGTGTAGTGTTTTTTTTTTTTTTTTGACGCACCTTTACAAAAGCGCTTTTTTGCTTAAAGTGCTTTCGTTAAAGTGTGTTCGGGGGTTATGGATTTGGACATTTGATCTCTCGATTAAACATCCTAGATCCATATATATATATATATATATATATATATATATATATATATATATATATATATATATATATATATATATATATAGATATATATATATATATATATATATAGATATAGATAGTGTACAGGTTCCTGGGTTCGAGCCTTGCAGAAGCTGCTTATTGTATATCTGTCATGGCTTAATGGTAAATCACTTTGTGTATGGTGTGTAGGGTTCTGGGTTTGAGCCTTGCAGAGGCTGGTTATTTTATGGGAGTGTGGCCTAATGGTTAAGGTGTTTGCCTTGCAAACACAAGGTACAGGGTTTGAGTCTCAAAAGGGATAATTGGCTAGGCTTAAAATGGCTCACAAGGGCAGTTAGCCTAGTACTAACCTATGAACACACACACACACACACACACACACACATATATATATATATATATATATATATCATACAAAATTATCAATAAACTGCAGAGGGTGTATTTAACATCAGTATGATAACGGCTTCTTCTAGGGCAGTAGTACCATGTAAGACATTGTATGAACTGCAATAATGACATAAGTTACCTACGTGGCTTTCTTTTAGGATGTGTCAGCACAGCAGTTTTTGGACATGCATGAAGCTAACTAAGCCAATGACAAAAGTGCTGTTGTGTTATCATTGGAAAAGAAAAAATAAACACATAAGATCATGATTTTATTTGTTGTGATAACTTACTCCATTCTGAAAAGAGAAGAGACAAGTATTGCAATTGCTATGTATGATTCTTATAGCATGTATTGTGGGAAAGCAAATTGCTCTTGCACAAAAATGCACAATAACCTTTGAATGCCAAAACAAATGTTCATTACACAATGCCTATTATTATCTTTTTCTACTAAGAAATTTGTGGTACAGATTCAGAGCCCTTCACCTACCCATAGCAAATGGCATGGAAACATGCCCTTCAGTAGTAGCAATACCACTGAAGAAAAGAGTGTGAAACGCAACAGATTCACTCAGGCAGAAAGCAATTGCCATATTCATACCTTTCAACTGTCCAAATTTTCACAGAATGTCCAGATTTTTACCTCATATTTTTTGGTCTCTTCCTCATACAATTTATGGTTTTCTGGCAAATCATTGGGATGATCTGAAGATAGACATTACTAGATAATGACATATATTTGAGTTTCAGACTTTAGATACTTAAGAAAATGCATGTTAACACAAAATTCTAGCAGGTTTCCATGATTATAAGAGCAATATTTAAAATATGGCCCTATTGTGGGGCCGCTGTTCCCCCTTTGTGTGAGGGTTTGTCCAGATCTCTTGCACTAAGAGGTTGAGAAGTATGATCTGTATCTGTATCCCCATTCTCTGTAAATCCTCATTTACAAACTCTTGAAAAATTGAGAGAGCGAAATACAAATGGCAAATACATTAAAGTTTAAAACATGTTCTTGTATCTGCACTTTGAAAAGAAAACAGAGCTATCATAGTGGTGCACTAGTTAGCATTGTTGCCTTAGAGCAAGAGGTTCTCTGGCTTGATTCTCAGCTGGGGTGCCTTCTGTGTGGAGTCTGCATGTTCTCCCTGTGTTTGTGGAGTGTGCTCTGGTTTCCTCCCACATTTCAAACATGTGTCTGGGGAGATTCTCCCTATGCTTTATTGAAAATGGCTCTGTCCCAGTTGGACTTTGTGAAGAAATGTTAAAAAAATAAAATATGGGTAGCACTTTTAGGTCAGTCTAGACCAAAATAATGTACAGACTAGTACTGCAACTCTGTCTCTTGCTATTTGTAACTCACTGCCTCTGTTGTGATAGAACCATTGGTCAAAACATAGAAAAAGCTTTAAATCAAGGTACAATATCTGCACTCATCATACTTCATTTTTATTATATTTTATTTGAGTTAATCTTTTTGAATGATGCTACTTTGCTTCTTCTACTCAGTGTAACTACATTGTGACTGAGAATGTACACCTGTGGTCAAATCCATCTACCTCTTAAAATAAAGTAAGAATACTAGTAAGATATCACTTCTTATTGTGGGGGCATTGACTTTCACCCAAAGGTGATAAGGACATAACATTCAGCTGTAAAGTCATAAACATCCACTACATTTACAAATAAAATTACCATCGCCTCTGCCCAGTAATGGCAGACAGTTCAGGTACACATCTCTGCCTTATCTCAATAAGATACCAATAGCTTTTATTAACTCTATGCATTCCTACATTTTTTCACCAGTGTCTACACGATGATTGCACGCATACACACATGCACATACTCACACACGTTTCCATGAATACACACATACACTATCTCCCTCATTTTCTACTTCTTTCTCTGTCATGCATACTAATGTCCTGATAAAGTGCAGAGAATCACAAAGGCCGGATACATGGAAAGGTAAGATATTGAGAATGGGACAAGACGAAGGTAAATAATGGAAAGGTAAATAAAACTGGCCTAAGGCAGAATTTAACTCTAATGATTGCTAATATGAGGACAGCAGCAGCAGGGATGTAATATACAGTTAAACAGGAGGACAAAGGGGGGCAAATAAGTGGGTTTGTAAGAAACAGTGCTGACAACACTGAAACTGAAAAGCTGCATGCTGGAAGAGGAGTTTTCTTACTCAGTTTATTTTACAAAAGCTGAATGAAACTTCTTTAATCTAAAGTTAAAAGTTAATGAAGAAATAACTCAAAAGAAAGGTAGATGAGCCTAAGGCTTGCTATAAAAGTAGTTTAGGACACTGAAGATATAATACACTCCATGGTGGACACAGAAACAGAAACTGTGAGGAAAAAAAGTGCTTTTAAACATAATCACTACAGGAAAGTTAACAATAAAGATGCAAATGCCTAAAGGGCAGAGGTAAAAGCTACTTTCCTACAACAAGACAGCTGTGGAAAACAAGCAGTCTTATAAAGAGCTTCCCTGAGAGAGAGGAACTGCCAGCTAGTACTTCTAACTGACATATAAGGAGTCAGGCAGAAAGTGTAGGATGGCTGATGGTGGCATGATGACTGAAGCCCTGCTAATACAAGTTAAACATTTTGCAGAGGTTTATCTTTTTGCACACAGGTCAGAGAAGCTGCAAGACTTAAAGGAGAGAGAATTAAACTGGGGAGATGGTTGAGGGAAAATAAAAGGGAACAGAAAGGATGTAATAAAACTGAGAGAAATCATTAATTCCTGTTCAGCATTCTTCATTGTTTTGATTAAAATTAACACCAAAAAATGAAATTCTAGTATGGTTCATCAAGTGGAACACTGTCAGCCTGATGGGCAGAAAGGCAGTCATGTTTAGACTTTCATTCAGAAAAGTATACAAATACACTGTAATTAAATTGTATGTTGGCTGGCACAATCTAGTGAAATCCTTGTTTATGGAAAATGTCCAGCACCTAACATACCCAAAAATAAAACTTTAATCTCTAAAACAGTGACGATATCTTAAAGACCTGCTAAAATATCAATGTTAAAATAAATAAGAGTAAGACAGACATCTTAGCATTTAATTACATTACATTCTATGAGATAAAGAGATCACATCAGCACAAGAACATTACACCTGTTTAATTTTTTTGGATCAGAGTATCAAAAACCTGACCAATTATATGAGGGTAACCCTACACTAGGATGTGACACACTAAAGAGGGATCATCAGGGACGAGCAAAATCATGAAATTAGTACAGCAAAATAAGGATTCATAAGGTAAATGAAGTGACAAGTGTGTTGCACATATTCTAGTCTGTACCACTAAAGAAAACAATTGACGTGACTTCCTGTTTAAGATACTGTGGTGCAAGCATTAAAAGAAAACAGAATTATCAACTATCACAGCGTTAAACTACAAGGGAGTCCAGTAATGGTGGACCTGTTTGAGGGTATAGACTGGGGCAGCATGTTATGGATCTAGAACCTCTTGGAAAGTAAATAAACACCAAAGAACACCACAGTACCCTGTCATTAGAAGCAGCATGGACATGGCATAGATTAAATCATGTGGAAAACTACAGAAAAATAAATAAAACTAAAATACTGCATATTGTGCCTAGGACCATACACAAAATGCAAAAAAAAAAACAGAATAACCGTAGAATCCTATGCCTTGGAGTGTACTTAATGGAAATCTCTCTGCAAAGTATAGATCAAAATGAAGTGCAAAAAGACAGTTTTTATATATACATCACAACAATGGAATGGTAAAACATTCAACTAATCTGAACAAATGTAGGTGCAGCAATGAAGGCATTATATTGCTAATGCCTACAGATGGTACATAATGAGAAAAATCCAACCTGTAATTTAGGGATGGATAAGGACAGTTAGTGCAGGTTTTATTTATTTATTGGCATCTGATTACCAGGATAGTCCACTGCCATTTTCAGTGGAGGCCCAGGGAGAAACGTTCCAAGTACATGTAACAATCCTGAACAATTAAAATACATTGTACAGCCAAGTTAACTTCAGAGGTTCAAAATACACATGATTGTGTATACATACATACATACAACAACATACAAATAAAAAAATAAATAATACAAATTAAAAAAACTGTAAAGGCAAGTTAACTTCAGAGGTTCGTGCAATTGTGTATACATACATTCATACATACTGTACATACAAAACTTACTCAGCATACATTTTGTGGAGGAATAATAACAGTTGCTTGGGAGTAGTAGAGATAAAAGGGAATTTTTAGAAGTGGAGATAAAAGGGAATATGTCTTTCCAGATGATAAAGTGCAGATAAAATTCAGCCTTAAGAAATAAGATAGTCTGGGATATATAACAATTAGCAACAATTGAGTAGTAAGTAAGAGTGAAGTGGGGTAAGGTAGAAGAAGAGGTTAGATTTAAAGGCAGGAGGTGTAGAGCAGTTACAGCTCCAAAAGGAAAACAGGTAGTTATGTAAGGAAGTTTTAAAAGTAGCAATGTGTAGGTTGGATCTAACAGTCACAGGAAAAGAGTTCCAAAGCCTAGCTACAGTGTAGTAGTATAGGAGTTGGCCTGCAGGTCGTTTTGATTTATGAATCTGCTGAAGATGTTGATTTTCAGATCTTAGGGATCTGTTGGGGAGGTAGCTGCTAAATAGGGTGATGAGGGCAGGACATACTGATGGTTTGTGTACTATTTTCTTTGCTGATATTAATTGGATGTAGGAGAGATACTGCGGTAGTTCGAGCCAATATAGAGAGTGCAGCTCAGTTGAGTGATGGGAAGAGTAAAAGGCATTTGTAGGAAATTTAGCAATTTTATTGTAGCAAATTTCTAATTTTGATTTTAGGGTACAGAGTAAGTTGGTGAGTAATGGGGCACCATAGGTTAGAGAAGGTAGAAGATAAGTGATTGCAAGGGTTTTTTTTACTAGTAGGGCTAAGAAAGTGTTAGCACCTATACAACAAACCCAGTTTTTGGTGAGTTTTGTTAATGTGTAAAATATCATGCAGATCAAATGTTAGGTGTTCATATATAATAATCCCTAGTAATTTAGTATGGGAAACTAATTCATTTGGTGTTTTGTTGTGGGAGAGTATACTAAATTGATCTTTTTTTTAAGAGGGTATTTTTCTTAGGGGTAAAAACAAGTAGTTTGGTTTTGTTAGGCGTGAGTAGCATGTGATGTTTGGTAAGCCAATTGTCAACAGAGGAAAATGTTAGTTGGGTAATGTGTTGGGGATTGGGAATGGAGTCAGCCGAGCAATGTAGAATCATCTGCATATTGAATAAGACAGCCATAGGTGAGTGATAGGTGTAGATTATTAATGAAGATGCTGAATATGGCAATAGAAAAGAAACTATGGCAGGCCAGCTGTATAACATGATGTTTATGCAACCACACAGGGATTATACCATATTAAAAGAACTAGATAAATAAAGTAACTATTTAAAATAATTTGGGATATGGACTGAGCCAAGATATGCTTCACAGTTCTGAGAAATGAATAAATTGGGACTATGAAGGGGAATGCAATTAGAAAGTACTTATGCATTACTTTAAATCCTAGTTAAGTCCATGGGCAGACCCATTCAAAAACAACCTGATGGAGACAATTGTATGATGCCAAAGTCATACATACGAATGCTTCTGTATTTTCATTGCTTTGAGTATCAAGTTTATCATGCATCAATCTTCAAAAATACTGACTGATATAACCCTTTTACATAGGTTCATAGTTTGTTACTAGGCTATCAGCCCTAGGGCCTATACAAGCCTAGTCATAACAATTCCCTGGCAATTCCTTCCCACACTATTGACTTCCCTGGATCCCTGTCTAGCAGGCTGACTGATATGATCCCCAGGGTGAATTTCCTTTCTCCCATTCCAATCGTCAAGGTTCCTTTTGAAGAGGGCCAAAGAGGCACTCTGCTTGACATGTATGGGCAGTCTATTCCAGAGTCTGGGGAGTCTCCGAGTCAGGAACCTATCCCTCCAGCATGTTTTGTTTATTGAGATGACAAGGTTTAGATCCCTGGAGCATGTGGCTCTGAGGAATTGGGATTTCTTTAAGTGTAGCATGTCCAATAGCTCTGGGTTTGACATGGCCTTGTATGTTAAGCAGAGATTACCTCTGAGTAGATGATATATGACAGAGTATAGCTGGAGTTTGTTAAGGCGGCCAGCGTAGGGCATCTGCTTTAGGCCTGTGATTCTTTTAGTGAGGTATTTCTGCAGCCTTTCCAGTTGTTGCAGATGTCTTGAGAGGTACATAACAAATGGGGCATTGTATTCTATAATGGGTCTAATGAGGGATGAGTACAATGGGACAATGACCTCCTTTTTTCTGGATGAAAAGCCCTTAGTGATGAGGTGTGCTACATAGAAGGATTTCCTGACTGTTGTGGTGATGTGGTTATCGAAGGTGAGACCACTGTCCACCTGTGTGCCTAAGCCTCTTATCACACTTTCTGTGTTTAGTGTACTGCCACCTATGTGGTAATTCACAGGTACATGTTTTTTCCCAAAGGGGATAACTATACATTTCTTGGCATTGAGCTTGAGCCCATGGCTTTGGCACCAAGCATCTGTTTCTGTAAGGTCATTTAGTAGAGTATCCACATCATTTGGGAATTCAGTAATGGCTCCCAGTTTGCAGTCATCTGCGAACTTTGTTAGCCAAAGTCCCTTAGTGTTGGCCTGTACTTCAGAGAAGTAGATGCCAAACAAGACCGGTCCCTGGACTGAACCCTGAGGTACTCTACTTGTCACTTGTCTGGAGCTGGATTTGGAGTCAGCTACTTTTACAATGTGGGTTCTTTCAGTAAGCCAGTTGGCAACCCATTGGGTAACATAGGGATTAATGCCCAGCTTACTAAGTTTATCTATGATTCCAGAGTGGGGGATGGTGTCAAAGGCCTTGGCAAGGTCTAGATAGGCTGTGTGGACCACCTTACCCTTGTCCATGGCTCTGGAGACTGATTTGAAGAAGTCAATCAGGTTCAGGAGACAAGATCGGCCCTTCACGAAACCAAACTGGGTGGGGTCCAGTGTTTGAAGGTTGCCGATGTCTTTGTTTATAAGTTCCATGATAATACTCTCCATGGCCTTGCAGATAAGGCTCATCAGACTGATGGGACGGTAGTTTCCAGGACCCAAAGTGGATCCCCCCTTGTGGAGTGGGATAACTGTAGCTCTGCGCCACTCAGCGGGCATGAAATCTGAGGTGAGGCTATGATTAAACATGACACTTAGGTGAGGTGCCATTTCATATTGTAGTACATAGCCCAGGATGTCATCTGGTCCCATGGATGCTGTATTCTTAGCTTTGGAGAGTGCGTTTTTTACCTGTGTGGCCGTTATTACCGGAATTTGGCAATCTTCTGGTATTGCGATGGGCAGTTTAGGGGGTGAGAGGGGGGTGAAGTTGGCACTGAATCGAACTGCCAGAATATTGGCAATATCCTTGGGATCAGTATATTTAATGCCATTCTGCTTTAGCTCAGAGCAGATCTCAGCATTGCCATTTAGATTCTTGACATAGTTATAGAATGCCTTGTGGTTGTCTTTGGAATCTTTGGCAATTTTATTTTCGTAACTAGCTTTGGAGGATTTTATGAGGGATCTCAGTTTCTTACTGAGGCTGGTAAGGGAGTTTTTTGCATCCTGGGATTTTCCTCTTTTCTGCAACAGTTTCTTCCTTTTGTTGTAAAGTTTGTTTATGGCAGAGGACCACCAGATTGGCTTCCTTTTTTTGGAGGAGAGCATATTGGTTCTATTTGGGATGGCACGATTCATGCATGAGTGGATGTGCTCATACAGTGCCTTAGTGTTGGATTCAGCAGTCAAACTTTCAGTTCCCATTTGCATGGATGTCATGAAGTTTGTCACTTCTGACTAGAGTAGCATGAAGTTGGCTTTGGAGAAGTTTTTTATGGAGGTTTCATTACGGGGGGGGATGTGGATGATAAGGGTGATTAGCTTATGGTCAGAACTGACTAACGAGGGGGTGACCATAGGTGTGGAGCATCAATTTCCCATGTTGGTAACGACCAGGTCTAGGATATTGGAGCCCCTGGTGGGACTATGGATTTGTTTATCCAGGGCACTGGAATTTATGAATTCCAAGAACCGTTGGGCAAAGGTGTTGGTACATGAGTAGTTTTCCCAGTCAATGGCAGGGTAGTTAAAATCACCCAGTATTAGGGTGTTTGGTTCTATCTTAATATTTTCCAGTATGTTTAGAAAGGTGTAGTGAGAATCTTGGGGCATGGTGGGGGATCTGTAGCAAGCTACAATTTGGATTGCAGTCTTACCTAGTGTTAGTTGCACCTGGAGGAATTTCAGATGCATTGTGTTGGGCAACTAGCCTGGTGGTGTGAATATCCTTGGTGAATATGGACACTCCTCCACCTTTAGTGTTTCGGTCCTAGTTTGGTGGCCGAAAAGTGTGGTAAGAGTTGTAGCCTGGTATTGCAGGGATGCTCTCTGAAGCCTTGAACCAGATCTTAGTTACTGCACAGATATCGATGTTCTCCATTTTTAGGAGTGCCTTGAGAGAGTGCATTTTGAGGTTTAGACTTCTAGCATTGAGTAACATTACCTTCAGATATTGCATGCTTGTACCTGTTACAGTGGTGGTTTTGTCCTTTGAACTTTGCCTAAAAAAGGTGCTATAGGGGTGGCAAGAGCCTTAGCCAGTAAGCTGAATCCCAGGGGCGAAAGTGGCAGACCATCTCTAGCAAAGCATTGTGGTCTGTCGATCATGTCATCCCAGGCAGACAGATACTGGATCCCCTTTGAATAACACCAGAAGCTTAGCCAATTGTTGAAGTCAATCATTTTGTCCTTATATTGTGGTATCATTCTGGGCGAAGGCAGGATGCTACTCAGGGCTAGGGTCATACCTGCCTAGGCCACTTGATCTGAGAGCTCTTGCATGTCTCTTTTCATGTAGTCCAGGAAGGTACGTCTCAAGTCATTCACTCCAACATGGACAATGACAGAGTCATATTTGTACTTGTTGTGGAGTGACTTGAGTGCATGCGTTATGTGGCGGATCCTGGCACCCGACAGGCAGTTGATTGTAATTTTCTCCTTGTACAACCTGGTGAGTGGGACATGAGTGTGCTGGACTATACAGTCACCTATGACTAAAGTGTTAGGTACGTTGTCTTGCCATAGGGGCTGTTGCTGGGAGGCACACTGGTGTTGTGAGCTATGTGACACTTTGGTTGTGACTGGTGTTTGCATTTCAGCTTCAGAGGTCCTTGTTGCTTGGGCAGGTTACTGTTCAGGGCCTCCACATATATGGATTTAGTGTTGCTATATGTGGGTGTTGGTGGTGTGGGTTTAGAAGGGCTATGTGTTGCTTGAGGTGTAGTATGGGTGTTAACCTTCTCCTCTTGACTGTCTAGCACAATCTTGGGTGGAGAGAGCTTTGCTTCCAGTTTGGCTATGTAAGTGCATCTCTCACAGGTTGTAGTGTTGGGTGGTAGGAGGAGAAGGTTGTCTGTGTATATGAGGCTATTGTTGCATTGCCCCAGTATGTCCAGATTCACTAGGTGGACAGGAGAAATCACTGGAAGCTGACCCTTGGACATGCCTGGTTTGGTGCTTTTTTTTTGTAAAGTAGAGGAGCTGTTTTCCCTTACCTTAGCAAGGTACTTGCAATTATAGGCTGTTTAGTGCCTACAATTAATTTCTCTTTATTAAGAAGGAGAGGTCAGTGCTTGTATCAGTTTAAGGCTTCCTAGTGCTTTCCAGCAGGTATTAGAGTAAGTGCTACTCACAGGGATGCTTAAAGGTATGATGAAAAAATGCACACTGCAGTGTGCACTTGAGAAGTTAGATGTGAAAGTAGGTAACTTAAGTTTTACCTGTTTAAAAAGTTAAGGTTTAGTGGAGAGTTACTATTTTTAAAACAGCAAGATGGATGGAAAGGGGTGGTCACTTTTGTGTTTTGGTACTATGGAATACAGCAGGATGGGCAATACATTTAAATAGTTGAAGGGGAGTGATTTCAAAAATGATAATTTTGTGATTGCTCACACAAGTCAGTGAAAGCAGAGAGGAAATGAGATATATTGTCAAATTAACATAAGAGGCAGGCGACTAGAAATACAGTGGTATTTAACAAGACAACTGTAACTGGATGGGAAGGTGGGGAAAATGTTCTGCCTGACTCAGAAGAGACAGAGCTGTGGTCTCTTTTCAAGGTTTAATATGCAGTTAAAGCAGAATGCAAGTAAAACACAAGGTAAAGAAAACAAACCACAGTATTCAAAATATAAAAAGGCAATAAAGTAATACAAAATACAACAAATAAAAGTTAGAAAATGGAAAATTCCATTTTGCAAATTCTGAAAATGTATATTTTGCTGAGTATAATCCAATCAAATACTATTTTACTAATACTTCCTTAATGGCAAAAATGTAGGGTAATCTGTAATCTCTGCAGTATGTATTGTACCTCATTTGCTCTTTAGAATATTTCAAAAATCCTTTCATATTTACTGTGGAAAAATAAAATATGCATACTTTGTACATGTGCTGTTGCAATACATTAAACATTACATTTGTTTGGAAGAAAAGAAGATATATGAACCCTTGGGTTGCTAAGGTGGACAAACATAGAGGGAGAGGGTGACCTTAGTTTATTAACCATTTAAATGCTGTGCTAGACATAGCATCAGAGAAGGACAAGGCAGAAAGGGTACACTGACCCTTTGGCTGCTACTAGAAAGGCTCACTCAGACTCTGCTACACTTTGCTGTGAAGGAAAGGTTAGTTTGCTTTTTATTTGTTGTATTTTGTTTGCTTTATTGCCTTTTTCTATTTTGAATACTGTGATTTGTTTTCTTTACCTTGTGTTTTACTTGTATTCTGCTTTTAACTGCATATTAAAACTTGAAAAAAGACCACATCTCTGTCTCTTGTGAGTCAGGCAGAAACCAGAACAGATCAATTAAGGACTCACACATCAGTTAGAACAGGTCAGTTAAGGTTAATCATCTGTGAACTGAGGGGGTGGAGCTAGGAACTAAACCTTCTATTTAAGGGGTAAAATAAAACATTTCAGAGCTTTACTAGAAAGGCTCACCCAGACTCTGCTACACTTTGCTGTGAGGGAAAGGTTATTTTGTTTTTTATTTGTTGTATTTTGTATTACTTTATTGCCTTTTACTATTTTGAATACTGTGATTTGTTTTCTTTACCTTGTGTTTTACTTGTATTCTGCTTTTAACTGAATATTAAAACTTAAAAAGAGACCACAGCTCTGTCTCTTGTAAGTCAGGCAGAAATCAGAACAGATCAATAAGGGACTCACACATAAAATAGAACAGGTCAGTTAAGGTTAATTATCTGAGAACTGATGGGGTGGCGCTAGGAACTAAACCTTTTATTTAAGGGGTAAAATAAAACATTTCAGAGCTTTACTAGAAAGGCTCACCAGACTCTGCTAGACTTTACTGTGAGGGAAAATTAGTTTGATTTTTTATTTGTTGTATTTTGCATTACTGTATTGCCTTTTTCTATTTTGATTACTGTGATTTGTTTTATTTCGTTGTGTTTTACTTGTATTCTGCTTTTAACTGCATATTAAAACTTGAAGAGACCACAGCTCTCTCTCTTGTGAGTCAGGCAGAATTTTTTTCCCCACCCTCTCATCCAGTTACTGTTGTGTTCTTAAATACCACTGTCTGTCTAGTTGCCTGCCCCTTAGGTTAATTTGAGCATATATCCCATTTCCTCTCTGCCTTTACTGGCTTGTGCAAGTAAGCGCAAAATTATCATTTTTGTGAAATCACTCCCCTTCAACTATTTGAATGTATTGGACATCCTACTGTATTCCATGGTACCGGAATACAAAAGTGACCACCCCCTTTCAATCTATCTTGTTGTTTTAAAAATAGTGACCCTCCACTAAGACTTAACTTTTTAGACTGGTAAAACTTAAGTTACCTACTTTCATATCTAACCCATCTAGTGCACACTGCAGTGTTTAGGATAAACAATGTTTTTTTTTCATCTTAACTTTAAGCATCCATGCGACTTGCACTTGCTCTAAAACCTGCTAGAAAGCACCAGGAACCCTTAAACTGATACAAGCACTCAACTCTCCTTGTTAATAAGGAGACATTAGGCACTAAACAGCCTATAATTGCAAAGTACCTGGCTAAGGTAAGGGAAAACAGCTCTTGTACGTTACAAAAAAAGCACCATACCAGGCATGTCCAAGGGTCAGCTTCTGGTGATTTCTCCTGTCCACCTGGTGAATCTGGGCATACTGAGGCAATGCAGCAATTTCCTCATGTACACAGACAACCCTCTCCTCCTACCACCCAACACTACAACCTGTGAGAGATGCACTTACATAGCCAAACTGGAAGCAAAGCTCTCTCCACTCAAGATTGTGCTAGACAGTCAAGAGGAGAAGGTTAACAACCGCACTATACCATAATCAACACATAGTCCTTCTAAACCCGTACTACCAACACTCTTACATAGCAAGACTAAACACTCATATGTGGAGGACCTTAACAGTAACCTGCCCAAGCAACAAGGACCTCTGAAGCTGAAACACAAACACCAATCACAACCAAAGTGTCACATAGCCTGCAACACCAGTGTGCCACCCAACAACAGCCCCTAAGGCAAGACAACGTACCCAACACTTTAGTCATAGGTGACTCTATAGTCAGGCACACTGATGTCCCACTCACCAGGCTGAACAAGGAGAGAATTACAGTCAGCTGTCTGTCGGGTGCCAGGATCCACCACATAATGCATGCACTCAAGTTATTCCACAACAAGTACAAATGTGACACTGTCATTGTCCATGTTGGAGTGAATGACTTGAGACGTACTTCCCTGGACTACATGAAAAGAGACATAAAGGAGCTCTCGGATCATGTAGCCCAGGCAAGTATGACCCTAGCCCTGAGTAGCATCCTGCCTTCACCCAGAATGATATCACAGCATAAGGACAAAATGATTGACTTCAACAATTGGCTAAGTGTCTGGTGTCATTCAAAGGGGATTCAGTATCTCTGTACTTCCCTGGACTACATGAAAAGAGACATAAAGGAGCTCTCGGATCATGTAGCCCAGGCAAGTATGACCCTAGCCCTGAGTAGCATCCTGCCTTCACCCAGAATGATATCACAGCATAAGGACAAAATGATTGACTTCAACAATTGGCTAAGTGTCTGGTGTCATTCAAAGGGGATTCAGTATCTCTCTGCCTGGGATGACATGATCGACAGACCATGATGCTTTGCCAGAGATGGTCTGCACCTGCCGCCTCTGGGATTCAGGTTACTGGCTAAGGCTCTTGCTACCCCTATAGTGCCTTTTTTAGGCAAAGTTCAAAGGACAAAACTATCACCGTAACAGAAACAAGCATGCAAAATCTGAAGGTAATGCTACTCAATGCTAGAAGTCTAAACCTCATAATGCACTCTCCCGAGCCACTCCTAAAAATGGAGAACATTGATATCTGTGCAGTAACTGAGACCTGGTTTAGGGCTCCAGAGAGCATCCCTGCAATACCAGGCTACAACTCTTACCACATTTTTCATCCACCAAACCAGGACCAAAACACTAAAGGTGGAGGAGTGTCCATATTTACCAAGGATAGTCACACCACCAGGCTAGTTGCCCAACACAATGCATCTGAAATTCTCCGGGTGCAACTAACACTAGGTAAGACTGCAATCCAAATTGTAGCTTGCTACAGATCCCCCACCATGCCCCAAGATTCTCACTACACCTTTCTAAACATACTGGAAAATATTAAGATATAACCAAACACCCTAATACTGGATGATTTCAACTACCCTGCCATTAACTGGGAAAATTACTCATGTACCAACACCTTTGCCAACAGTTCTTGGAATTCATAAATTCCAATGCCCTGGATCACCTAATCCATAGTCCCACCAGGGGCTCCAATATTCTAGACCTGGTCATTACCAACATGAGAAATCAATGCTCCACACCTATGGTCACCCACTCGTTGATCAGGTCTAACCATAAGCTAATCACCCTTGACATCTACATCTCTCCCCCACCCCCAGTAAGAAAACCTCCATAAAATACTTCTCCAAAGCCAACTTTATGCTACTCAAGTCAGAAGTGACAAACTTCATGACACCCATGCAGACAGGAACTGAAAGTTCAACTGCTGAATCCTACACTAAGGCACTGTACGAGCACATCCACTCGTGCATGATTCTTCATAGGTTCATAGGTAGGTACTAGGCTATTGGCCCAAGGGCCTACATAAGCCTAGCCATCCCAAATAGAACCAAGACGATCTCCTTCAAAAAAAGAAAGGCAATCTGGTGGCCCTCTGCCATAAACAAACTTTACAACAAAAGGAAGAAACTGTTTCAAAAAAGAGGAAAATCCCAGGATGCAAAAAAACTCCCTTACTAGCCTCAGTAAGAAGCTGAGATCCCTCATAAAATCCTCCAAAGCTAGTTATGAAAATAAAATTGCCAAAGATTCCAGAGACAACCACAAGGCATTCTATACCTATGTCAAGAATCTAAATGGCAATGCTCAGATCTGCTCTGAGCTACAATAGAATAGCATTAAATATACTGATCCCAAGGATATTGCCAATATCCTGGCAGATCGATTCAGTGCCAACTTCACCCCCCCTCTCACCCCCAAAAGGGCCCATCTCAATACTGAAAGATTGCCAAATTCTGGTAATAATGGCCACAAAGGTAAAAACCACACTTTCCAAAGAATATAGCATCCATGGGACCAGACAACATCCCGGGCTGTGTACTACATGAACTACAAAATGAACTGGCACCTCACCTAAGTGTCATGTTTAATCAGAGCTTCACCTCAGGCTTAGTGCCCACTGAGTGGTGCACAGCTACAGTTATTCCACTCCACAAGGGGGGATCCACCTTGGATCCTGGGAACTACCACCCCATCAGTCTGACAAGCCTGATTTGCAAGACCATGGAACGTACTGGACCCCTCCCAGTTTGGGTTAGTGAAGAGTCGATCTTGTCTCCTGAACCTGAATGACTTCTTTGAATCAGTCTCCAGAGCTGTGGATGAGGGTAAGGCAGTCGACAAAGCCTATTTGGACGTCGCCAAGGCCTTTGACACCATTCCCCACTCTGGAATCATAGATAAACTTACTAAGCTGGGCATTAATCCCTATATCACTCAGTGGGTTGCCAACTGGCTTACTGACAGAACCCACACTGTAAAACTAGCCGACTCCAAATTCAGCTCCAGACAAGTGACAAGTGGAGTACCTCAGGGTTCAGTCCTGGGACCGGTCTGGTTTGGCATCTACTTCTCTGATGTACAGGCCAACACTAAGGGACTCTGGCTAACAAAGTTTGCAGATGACTGCAAACTGGGAGCCATTATTGGATCCCCAAATGATGTGGATAGTCTACAAAAGGGCCTTACAGAAACAGATTCTTGGTGCCAGAGCCATGGGCTTAAGCTCAATGCCAAGAAATGTATAGTTATCCCCTTAGGGAAAAAACATGTACTTGTGAATTACCACATAGGTGGCAGTACACAAAACACCAAAAGTGTGATAAGAGACTTGGGGGACACAGGTGGACAGTGGTCTCACCTTTGATAACCACATCACCACAACAGTCAGGAAATCCTTCTATGTGGCACACCTCATCACTAAGGACTTTTCAACCAGAAAAAAGGAGGTCATTGTCCCAGTGTACTCATCCCTCATTAGACCCATTATAGAATACAAAGTTCCGTTTGGTGTGTACCTCTCAAGACATCTGCAACAACTAGAAAGACCACAGAAATACCTCCCTAAAAGAATCACAAGCCTAAAGCAGATGCCAGATGCTGACTGTCTAAAAATACTCCAGCTATACTCTGTCGCATATTGTCTACTATGAGGCGATCTCTGCTTAACATACAAGACCATGTCAAACCCCGAGCTGTTGAACATGTTACACTTAATGAAATCCCAATCCCTCAGAGCCACACGCTCCAGGGATCTAAACCTTGTCATCACGGTAAACAAAACATGCTAGAGGGATAGGTTCCTGACCCAGAGGCTCCCCAGACTCTGGAATAGACTGCCCATATGTGTCAAGCAGAGCGCCTCTTTGGCCCTCTTCGAAAGGAACCTTGACAATTGGATGGGAGATAGGAAATTCACCCCAGGGGATCATGTCAGTCGCCCTGCTAGACAGGGGTCCAGGAAAGTAAATACTGTGGGAAGAAATAGCCAGGGAATTGTTATGGCTAGGCTTATATTGGCCTTAGGGCTGATAGCCTAGTACCAGCCTATGAACCTATGAACCTGTGAAACATGTACCAAAAAACAGGAGGAGAAAATGATGGTGATATGGCTGACACTTGGAGGCTACTGTTGAGAAAGTAATGTGTGGAGATAGTGAACAAGTATGACTGAGCACATAACATCCACTGAGGGTATGTCAACACAGCAATGCGAAAAATTTGGGGGCGTACAGTGAAAGTTGCTAGCACCACAACCTGGCAGCATGAGGGCAGGACATAGAAGATTCATTGACCTTTTGGCTTATTGTTAGAAAAATATGTATTAATGTATATGTTTAGTGCTTATTAAGAAATAAGAAAGATATAATGCATTTTATTCTATTAATGTTATGACAAGAAAAATGAATTCATATGAAACTGCAAGAAGCTTTTGGAAACTGCTGTGTGCCTTTTTGCAAGTTGGCCTCTGACCCCAGCAGCTGCTAGCTCAGCAAGAATTAATGTTTATACTTCTCACAAGTGATTATCTGCTGGGTCAGGAAATTAAATGTGTGAAATAATGAGAATCTTCTGCTCTTTTCCTCCTGAGCAATCGACCTTGTATATGTTACTAGATAACGCACCGGTTGCAAGGAGGAAGTGATAACATGCAACAAGGAAAATGTATTGAGAACTGTATCTACTATTATGTTCGAATTAATTTAGAGTCTTGAGTGGAAACTTTTGTAAAAGGGTATTGTAACTAACCAGGTGGCTAGCAAGGCCACGTTGTTTACTAGAAAAGTTTTTAAGCAAAATGTAGTATCAGCATTTTAGATGAATAGAATATTGTAAGCTAAAGTGATGTAAAACCTCTTGTGACTGACTACGTCAGCCTGGTGGGTTAATACTAGTAAGAAATACTATAAAAGTTGTGTTCTTCCTGTTTCATTGAGACAAAATTCTGTACTTGTACGTTTTTTGCCTCCTGGTGTACACTAGTAAAGTACCTGAACCTGAACCTCCTGTGTATTGATCTTTTTATTACAGTATTTTTTCATTTAACAGATTGGTCCTTTGCATACCGGAATCCCTCAGAAGCTGCAGATCAGAGCATAGCGGTGGTCGAAGTCTGCATGCAGGAGAAGATACCGAAATGGTTCTTCTTGAGTGAAAAGACCTCCGACTGAATTGTCGTTTAAAGAGGCTGGCCACTTTCTGATCTGTGGCTGAAGAGCAGATCTCCACTGCGAACCATGACTGCTCAATACTGGAGGCTCAGGTAGGGAGACTTTTTGCCTTTTTTCTGTTTTAGATCAAGGACTAGGTTACAGTAAATATTGTTTTTTTTTTTGTCAGATTTGTCATACAGATCAGGGACAAGAAAAATTACTGTTTATTTGGTCATAGATCAGGGTAACAGAATAAGGTAGGCAGTTATTCTAGATAAACTGTGAAAGGAACTGAAGTTGTGGTACCACATGGTAAAAGGGTTACGTAACATTTATTAACATGGGAAATCAGTGCACTAAAACATTGCGAGACCCGCCCCTATCGTAGACGCAAAATATATGCAACTACAACGTGCAGATAATGTTAGATATTATGCAAAATGGGTTAACAAATATGTATTTGATGGGAAATTAGATAAATCTTTGCTTGTTAAACTTCTTAAACAGCTTAAAAGTGATACAAAAGGTCAGGCAAAGAAACAACGGCAATTAGGCATTCCTCAGGCACACAGGTGGATTGAGGAAGCAAACCGTAGGGAACAAAAGAGTAATAATTCAAAGGCATTGTTTTTAGACAAAGAAGATAATAATATAGTAGTAGCAACGGCTCCTCCTCCTCCCCACTCCCTTTTTCAGGATATGAAGTGGGTGGACAAGTAGGTCCACCTCCGCGGTATCCTGATGTCTTAGTGAAACCGAAATTGTTTGTTAGACATCCCATTGAAACTAGGTCCCGAACATGTAAAACACAGGGGGACATAGAATCATATCAAATGGAGAGAAATTTACAAGCTGAGAGTGAGGAAGAAATATGTCCACTTATAGAGGTACCAAATGCTCAGGCAGGACAGGTTGGACAGGACCCAACCCTCTTGGTATATAGGCCATGGACACCGGAGGATATCCGGAAGGCTACTGAGGGAATTCCCCATCCAAAAGTTAATTTTACAAAATTTCTAGAAGATTTACAAGGCATGAGGTTAAGTTACCACTTAAATGAGGAAGAAGTAGAAAAAGTAGTTAGACAAATTGTAGGTCCAGATTGGCACATGATTTGTGGCACCTGGAATCCTCGTAATGCAGAATTTAAGCCACTCCCACATAGTGACGCAGAACTTGACAATAGAGTAAAAGGCCTTACAGACCGAATCTCTGAGAAATGGAAACCTAGAGCAGACTGGACTTGCATTAATCAATGCATACAGCAAGAAAATGAAACAGTAGATGGGTACTATGCCAGATTATTAGAAGGTTTGAATAACCATAGCGGTATGACAGTTCCTGAAAATCAAACGAATGATTTCCCGTATGAACAACAATTGAAAAATGCATTTTTAAAAGGATGCATTGCACCTATTAGTAGCTTCATTATGAAGCATATGATAGATCATTGAACAAGGAGGTTACACGCCTTACTTGAATATGCTAGACATGCTGAAAGACATTTTAATAGCAAAAAGAAAAAGAAAGCGCAAGTCTTCACTGCTGAAGATGGAGCTGAAGTTTATATATTACAGTCTGGTAAAAAGGGTAAGAAAAATGCACAGGGAAATAAACAGTCTGACAAACGGTCAGAGGACTTTGAAGAAAGGAAAAAGAGAGGTGAATGCTTTAAGTGCTGGAAGAAAGGACATCTAGCTAGGGATTGCAAACAAAATAAGAAGGTAACCACAGAGGATAAGGGAGATGAGGACTGACTATATGATGGTGAAGATACACCATACGAGAGTCAGAAATCATTGGGAAAAGACAATAAAGAAAGAACAAATGTAAATGTGATAGAAGGAGTAGAGGAAGTGCAGGTAGACATGGAGGATGAAGAAAATGAGATTTTAGATTTAGCATTATTGAGCCTAGAGCTATACCTAGCAGACACAAAACCGGAAGTTACACTTCTGGTGAGGGGAAGAAAGTTAAATTTGTGATTCAGGAGTGTCACGGACTCTGATACACCCCTCCAAGTTACCGGAACATTCAGAATCACCTGATTATATATTAGTGAAAGCTGCAAATGGACAGCTATACCGGGAACCACTTTCCCATGATATAGCAATAACTGACCCTGTTTCAGGTATGACTCAAAGGAGTAAAATTGTTGTTTCTGCAAAATGTCCAGTGAGCCTATTAGGTAGGGACCTTATGCAGATATTTAGCATAGCAGTAGTTCCGACTATGCAGGGTATGGAGGCACAGCGACAAATGGATACTTTTGTGGTGCGATCGGAGGGTGAAACTTTTTACTGGTACAGCCAGGACTTGGTTATGACTGGTCCAGGGGCAGTGACCGAGGAACTGATGAACATAGCCATCAGTAAATCCCCCTCCCTTGACACTGACAGACAGCATTTGTTGCATTGCACTCTGTATTACTGTAGCACACCAGGACCTGATAAGCAATATGAGCAAGAATTGTTCAGAAATCGTGCAAACAGATTAGTGTTACGTAATCTGTACTGGGATACTGAGGGAAACAGTGTTGTTAGCTGTTCATTACCTCAAGAATTCCTTGCACTATACAAATCTAATCGATTACCACATGTCAGTTTAACTAAGAACAAAAATGTAAAATGGGCAGCACTAGGAGAAAAGGTAATGAGATGGGAGAAACAAACTGATTTAGAATTATCAGAGCAGGGAATACAGAAACAAAAACTGAATTGGTTAACACAGGCACACCCAGCTGTACACTTGCAGTCTAGCGAGGACAGCTGATTAGCATTCTTATTAAAAGAAGAGGAGAAAGCCTTATGTAACATACCAAAGATTCTTTGGTCAACAGGCAAGTCAGATGTAGGATTTATTCGAACAGCAGGACCAGTTACTATTACACCAAAGTCAGCATTCAGACCACAGAAGAGACAATATCCTTTGAGAAAGGATGCAGAGATAGGAATCAAACCTATAATAGCAGCATTACTTAGAGAAGGAGTACTGGTAGAATCTCCTGATTCACCATGTAATACACCCTTATTTCCTGTTAAAAAGGCAAACGGGGAATGGCGTATGGTTCAGGACTTACAAGCTGTAAGTAATGCAGTAATACCTAGAGCACCTACGGTGCCAGATCCACACACGTTGTTAAATGATTTGAAACCTCACAAGAAATATTTCTCTGTGGTAGATATCAGCAATGCTTTCTTTTCAATACCTATACATCCTGATAGCCAATATTGGTTTGCATTTACATTTCAGGGGAAAAGGTATACCTATACTCGACTACCACAGGGATATTGTGAGAGTCCAACAATATTCGCACAAGAAATGGCTAGTAATTTGGCAGGATTCACCCCACCGGGGGGTAGTCAAATTCTACTTTATGTAGACGACATCTTGCTAGCAGCCCCCACCCAGCAGCAATGCAGGGAGGATACCATAGCACTGTTACAATTCTTAGCAACACAGGGACACAAAGTAAACAAAAGCAAACTACAGCTTTGGAGAAAACAAGTTAGATACCTAGGATATGTAATATCCAAAGAAGGTAGAATACTAGATGAGGATAGAAAAACAGCGATTTTACAAGCACCCAAACCAGCGACCAAGAAGGAAATGATGTCCTTCCTGGGAACAACTAACTTCTGCCCGAGTTGGATACCAAACTATGCTTTGGAATCTGCTCCACTGACCGACCTCATATACAAAAAGCCGATGGCAGCACAGGATTTATTACAATGGACACCTGAAGCAGAAATGGCTTTCTGCAGGTTGAAGCAATTAATAGCTTCTTCATTAGTTCTAGGATTACCAAACTATCATAAACGTTTCTTTCAAACTGTAGACTGTAAGCAGGGATATATGACATCAGTGTTGACACAACAACATGGGGATAAGCAATGCCCCATAGCTTACTATTCATCACAGTTAGACCCAGTGGTGCGATCCTTGCCCCACTGTGTGCAAGCAGTAGTCGCAGCTGCAATGGCAGTACAGGCTTCAGCCTCAGTGGTGTTATTCCACCCTCTCACATTGAGAGTGCCTCATGCAGTCGCGATAATTTTACTGCAAGAAAAGGTAGCTTATCTTTCTCCTGCTAGACACCTTTCCTGTATGACTATACTGTTGAGCCAACCTCATATGACAATTGAACGATGCACGACATTAAATCCATCAACTTTGCTCCCAACTCCTGCGGATGGCACACCACACAGTTGCCTGCAGGAAATTGAGCAGAAAACCTTACCCAGACAAGATCTCATGGATATTCCCTTGGATAAGGCCGAGGTGACATATTACGTGGACGGCTCATGCAGAAGGGGCCCTACAGGGAAAAGTCTAGTGGGGTATGCAATAGTTATAGACACTGAAACCTTAGAAGCCCAATCCTTGCCACATAACTTGTCTGCACAAGCAGCAGAATTGATTGCCTTAACACGAGCCTGTACCTTAGCAAAAGACAAATGTGTAAACATATATACTGACAGTCAGTATGCTTTTTCTACTGTACATGTTTTTGCACAGCAGTGGAAAAATAGACGGATGATAACATCTAGTGGTAAACCAATTAATCATGCGCAATTTATTTTAGAATTGTTAGAATCTATTCAGTTACCTACTAAAGTAGCTATTTGCAAATACTTAGCTCATATGAAACAGCAGGACAGAATTTCAAAAGGTAATGCGAGAGCTGATGCAGCTGCGAAGCAAGCAGCTTCAGATTCAGAAACTTTACTTTTAGATGAGGAATTACAACCCTCTGAAATTTTAGACCTAGAAATGTTAAAAACAATGAAGACGCTTACTACAAAAGCAGAGAAACAAAAATGGGAAAAACAAGGAGCAATCCTTGAAAACAGGCTGTACATCTCCAAAGAGAAAAAAACAATTTTGCCGTCTAATTTGTTTAGATATGCAGCTTTGTTGAGCCATGGGCAGTGCCATGTCTCAACAGGGAGGATGGTACAGTTAGTAAACTGAATATTCCAAACATATGGATTCACAAATTACACAAAAAAGTTTTGTGCGGCATGTCATATTTGTAACAAACATCATGCACAAGGGGCATTTAAACCTAAACAAGGACGTTTTCCTACACCGCCATATCCATTCCATACTATTTGTATGGATTTTATAGAATTGAACAAATGTGATAACAAAAGGTATTGCCCTGTCATTGTAGATATGTTTTCCAAATGGGTGGAAGCATTTCCGACTAAAAACCCGGATGCAACAACAGTGGCAAAAGGTCTCATAAAGGAGATTATTCCTAGATTTGGCATACCGGAAAGGATCTATAGTGACAATGGTACACATTTTGTGAATCAGACCATACAGCAATTGGGACGCTTCTTTGGGATTTCCCTTAAGAACCATTGTGCTTATCACCCTCAGTCTGCAGGACTGGTGGAGAGGCACAATGGAGTCCTTAAGAACAAACTTAGAAAGTTAGTCAGCGAAACACAGAAGAACTGGGTGCACTGTCTGCCTCTGGCGCTGCTGAGTATGTGAACAGTTCCAAATGCAAAGGGTTTAACTCCTTTGGAATGGTGTTTGGGAGGGCATATTATGTACCTCAGTGGAAAGCTCTCATGCCTGCAGACCAGGAGGCTGATAGTTCACTAGCTAGTTATATGAGGAAACTGTTAACAAATAAATCTCTTGCAGTTTAACTCTTTTTCAGATAAAGAACAGACCAGACCATTGGAAGCGATTCTAACCCCGGGGTCCTGGATCTGGGTGAAGGTAACAAAGAGGAAGAATTGGGCAAGCCCGAAGTGGGAAGGACCATACCAGGTACTGCTGGCCATGCCTACTGCAGTCAAAATAGCCGAAAGGTCATCTTGGATCCATTTGACGCACTGTAAACCGGTAAAGAACTTTCAACTTGATAAAAACATTGTAACTGTTATGCAACAAGAACAAAATGGCCAAAGATAAGAATTCAGACCAACCTCAAAAATGTTGCATAATCATATTATTGAGCGTACACTTGTTGACAATTTTCTTTTTGTTGTGGTTTTTTTTCATTTCTCAACCACACAAGTAAAACTGGATAAACGTGATGAGACAGCCATAGACTGGCATCCAAACTTTAACACATACCTAGCAATTAAACGTGTATGTGCTGAGACTATGAACATTTCAAACTGCTGGGTTTGTACAGCTATACCAACAGCATATGGAGGACTACTAATGTCCGCTGTTCCTTTAGGAATCAATGAGACTTGGGAGAATTTGCTTTTTGACACAGGAACTGTGAGATGACAGGATAAAATAGCATTGTATTTACCTGTTACACAAAAAGGGATTGTGTGTTTTTTCAAGAATGATAATCTCCAGGTGGGCTGGAGTAACTGTAACATAACAATATCTTATAAATTTTATATTAAGACTAAAAGTGGGGGTACTGTTTGCAATACTAACTATGATTCATACTTGAACTCAATGAAAACGACATTGAATGAAGTACAAAGAAATCCTGTTTTGATTAAACAATTGTCAATCATAGATAAGAAAATGTTTCATGAAGGGTTGGTGCGTATTAGCACTAAAGTTGAAAACTGTTATTTTGTGTGTGGGAAAAAGGCATACAAATGGCTACCTGAGAATTGGTCCGGCAGTTGTTTTTTGGGCTACCTGGTTCCGGCCATATGACACACTGCGGAATTACCTCTGGGTAAAATACGGAACGTGAGAGATGTTTCCAAGAAAACCAAAGATCCAATCGAGAAACCTGTGAATCCAGTAGGGCGAGTTGAAGCAGGTTGGAAAGACCATAATTCCGTGAAGGACAAAGGCAAATTGACTCATATGGACTTGAGTGACAGTGTTATATCTTGGGCAGGTATACTCCCAGTGTATGGTGCAGTCAAATCGATTTGGGAGCTGAGAAAACTGTCGAAACTTCTCGAAGTAATGAGTAATGCAACTTTTTCTGCTCGTGAATTAGTGACTAATGAACTGAATGCCATGAGAACTGCTGTGTTGCAAAATCGGATGGCTCTTGACTTCACCCTAGCGGCGAGAGGTGGTTCGTGTGCGCTTATCAAAGATGAATGCTGTGCGTACATACCAGATAATAGACATGAAATTAATAACCATCTGGAGGTGATTCAGCAAGTGTCGACCATGACCAAACCAGGCCCAAGCCCTCTGACGGATTTTTTCCAGAATCTGTTTGGGGTGTGGGGTTCCATCCTAATGAATATTCTGATTGCCATTTGTGTGGGTTTACTCCTATTAGGAGCATGTGTTTGTTGTAGAATCCCCTGCATGAAAAGATTAATTAAAGATTTTATAGATATGTCTGTCTCTGAAACCTTGTATCAAGACATTGAACTTGAGGAATTGGTTCCAAATGAAATTCTCCTTGAAGTCTAAACTGAATGACTCTCTTAACTGCAAGTCCCAAGTGGAAGAGGTTAGGAGAAGAAATAAAAATCGTTTAAACTTCTGAGAATAGAATAAAAAGTATTAACAGGGGGGAAAATGTTAGAAAAATATGTATTAATGTATATGTTTAGTGCTTATTAAGAAATAAGAAAGATATAACGCATTTTATTCTATTAATGTTATGACAAGAAAAATGAATTCATATGAAACTGCAAGAAGCTTTTGGAAACTGCAGTGTGCCTTTTTGCAAGTTGGTCTCTGACCCCAGCAGATGCTAGCTCAGCAAGAATTAATGTTTATGCTTCTCACAAGTGATTATCTGCTGGGTCAGGAAATTAAATGTGTGAAATAATGAGAATCTTCTGTTCTTTTCCGCCTGAGCAATCGACCTTGTATATGTTACTAGATAACGCACCAGTTGCAAGGAGGAAGTGATAACATGTAACAAGGAAAATGTATTGGGAACTGTATCTACTATTATGCTCAAATTAATTTAGAACCTTGACTGGAAACTTTTGTAAAAGGGTATTGTAACTAACCAGGTGGCTAGCAAGGCCACGTTGTTTACTAGAAAAGTTTTTAAGCAAAATGTAGTATCAGCATTTTAGATGAATAGAATATTGTAAGCTAAAGTGATGTAAAACCCCTTGTGACTGACTACATCAGCCTGGTGGGTTATTACTAGTAAGAAATACTATAAAAGTTGTGTTCTTCCTGTTTCATTGAGACAAAATTCTGTACTTGTACGTTTTTTGCCTCCTGGTGTACACTAGTAAAGAACCTGAACCTGAACATCCTGTGTATTGATCTTTTTATTACAGTATTTTTTCATTTAACACTTATCATGCAGACATGCAACATAGAGGCAGCTGATGAGAACAATATGTCCAAATTCTGGACTATATTAAACAATATTCTATACTTTCATTTCAGGAGCATAAAGTTGAGATTTGGTTAGAATACTCCCACTGGCTTCTTCACACTTACTAGCATAGTATTATTTTTGATAAATGGACTTTCATTTGTAGTTTTCTTCCTTGATCCCATGAGAATCTTTTAGATGAGTTATCATAAACTGCTACTTGAGAAAATCACATCCTGTGCTTTTCTAAAGAGGTTTTCACCTGGTTTAGGTTGTATCATTCCAACAGGGTCCACTTCATCAGTTCTGGATCCTGCAACTATGAGAAGGGAGCCTTTAACCTGTTTTTCCACAAGAGCTGACTTTGGGTCATCTGTTATGTTCACTGTTTATTAATGACCTCGCCTTTCAGCTGTCAATAAGCGAGAGAGCTGGTGGTGTGTGTTTGTTAACATTTAAATACTCCACTATAAAAAGACTAGACAATCAATTACTGGTTAATTTTGAGTTAGTTTGGAATTAACTTATCAAACCAGATTATTAAATAAATCGAACAAATCAACAATAATGTTTTTGACAAATTCCAGATAATAAGTGGCAATGCTAGTACCACCATTTCTGACCCACACTGTATCACATTATAGCATGTGAACTGTCATAAAATATCTTGGAGTATGGCTCAGCCTGTCACTTTCCCATAAATTGTGTATGAAGAGAACAGCTTTTGCAATTGTAAAATCAGCCAGATTTGTACATGATACTGAACTTATTTAAAGAGACTATTTCACAGTATATATCAGTGATTAGACACTGAAGTGACATCGGTGCTGTATAGCTGATGCATTGGAGTAAAGAACCTACAACTACTCTGCTTGTCAAGCAGTTTGATTGATTATAACTTTTAGATTCTCAGGCTGGGATTTAGAACTATTCATCACATTGCAGTCAGCAATTGTGAGCAACAAGCATCCTTACTCAGGGTCTGTATGTTTCAAAGATACACTGAGCACAAGCAGGGGAGGCCAAGCAGCATAACTGTTCACAACATATGCTAATGGCAGTATAATGACATGGTAATGAGCAACATTATTAAAATGAGAGATTTCACGTATGCAAATGAAGATGAACAATATGTAAGAGCAACTAAAAACATGTAAAACATGTAATACAAAGTGTTATTGCCAGTAAATTTGACTGCAATAAAATCCTAGTTATATAGCAGGGAAATAGTGTAATTATGTCAGGGGTAACTGTAGCTTTAACAAATACTTACATGCAACAGGTTGCATTCAGTGCTAGTAATCACTGTGTTGCACATTGTTGCACTTGGAGATGCTATGTCATCTGGCCATGTTTATTATTTCAAGTTCTTCATGACACTGAAATAATTGTCCACTACCATGTGGAGAGAGTTATCATGCAGTAGCAGACTGATATGTGTCACCCTTATCTGTAGGCATGCGTGAGAGAACCATGAAACACCTGTACCAGTGGATACTAAAGCGTGCATGGCTTTGAGTCTACTAGCTACAGGGACCTTCCAGAAACCAGCAAGGGATACAGTGGGGCTATCCTAGGCAACTGCCTCAAGAATACTCCACCAATTCCTTGATATTATGCTACATCATGGGGAAGCATATGTTTCTAAATACTACAGAGAAAAAAAAAACAATGCCATGCAGGACTTTTATGAAGTAGCCTCTTTCCTTGATATACTAGGGGCCATAGACAGCACCCACATGAAATAAATGGTAATACAAAACTAAATACAATAAAAATATCCTATGAAAAACATAGTTCTTCCATTTTTCAGAAGGTATTTTTATTATAATATATAATCTTGGTATGCACTGATTTTTATCATTTGATTAGTGCAGAACATTATTCTTGTTTTCGTCCAGCTGATCCAATACCTTTTATGGCCAGTCAATCACCCCAAAATTGTAAGCCAGAACAGGAAGAGCAAATTATTTTATAGCTTAAACTTTATTCCTAGATGTAAAGGCTGTTTTTAATTTTAGTTTTAGTCATCTGAAGTATTCCTTACTGAGTATTGTTCACATTTGTTCATGTTTTATTGCTTCATCAATTACCAGATATTTATACACTCTCTCCTGCTCAAGTTCCTTTATAGCACATTCCTGCCTCAGGTTGACATTTTCTTGGTACTGCAACTTTCCTGCTTTAAATGTTGCTTTTGCACATTTATCAAAACCAAAAGACATTCTTATATCATCTGATAAAGTTTTAACCACTTGCACTTGTGATTTCAACTCCTCATCTGATTAAGTATATAGTTTTAAGTGATCCACAAAAAGAACATGAGAAGTCTTTAAACAGGATTGTTTTTTTTTTTTGCGAGCCAAATTGTAACCATGACCTTATCTGTTAAGTAAACAGCTTAATATGTTAAGGGCAAGACAAAACAGCAGTGGTGACAAAGAATTACCTTGGAATATCCCCACTGACGTTTTATCCCTGGGATAACAATTTGGCCTTTGCCATGGCTTAACTGCAAATTGGTTTGCCACTGTTTCATGTGCACTGTAATGCAATCGATTGTAAGTATTCCTTTATCCATAAGTGTGAGATGCTGTCAGATATATATATATTTTTTTTTTGCAAAATATCCATGCCATAATTAGATTCCTTCCCTTTTTACAATTCTCTGTTATGGCCAAACAAATGGTTCTCATCCCGTCTGACTTTCTTTTGTTACCCTTTTGTTCTGTTGCTGTGGTTGAGTTTTTTTAAATGACTATAAACTCTGGCTGTATCAATTCTAGTATACAGTTTGTACAATGTCAGAAGGCAAGTTATTGGTCTACACTTTTTAGGATGGCTTACAGACTCACTCTTAAGGAGGAGTATTGTTTTCCTGTTGTTAACTAAGCTGGTGTCTGTTTGGGATGAGCATATAAATAATTCCTACTAGACCTACGTTTTTTTGTAAAAAATGTTAGTACTTTTAGCCAGAAGTTAAGTATTGTGTCTGGACCCAGGGTTTTCCACTTAGGAGCTTTTCTTCATTTTGTATCAATTTTTCTGGCTATTACTTCATCCCATTTCATATCCTGTAATTGAACTCCTTACTGTTTCTTTTAATTTTTCTATCCATTCTGCATCTTTGCTTTCTTCCACAGGGTCTTCATAAATATTTCTCCAAAATGTGTCAATTTTTTTCTTTCTCTTTTTTTTCCTTGAAGGGGTGTCTATTCCTTTTGCTTTGTTTCCCACTTCTTTATAAAACTTTTTTGGATCATCAATGAATTGCTTATTTTGTATTTTTTCCTGTGCTGACACCTTTAGCTTATTATTTGCAGTAGTGTATTATAAATCCTGTTCTGTTCCGACACTGTGCATTGTTTTTATCACATCTATCTTTCTAAGTATTTTTGTTGATCTGATTTCAATTCTATATTTTTCTAACAGTGACACTTCTTGTCTTAATTGGGAACTATCACCCCATTAGCCTGACAAGCCTGGTCTGCAAGGCCATGGAACATATCATCATGGAACTTATAAATAAAAGACATTGGTAATCTCCAAACTCTGGACTCTACCCAGTTTGGGTTTGTAAAAGACAGATCATGTCTCCTAAACCTGATAGACTTCTTTGAAGCAGTCACCAAAGCTGTAGATGAGGGTAAGGTAGTTCACACAGCCTATCTAGATCTCGCCAAGGCTTTCAACACCATCCCCCACTCTGGAATTATAAACTCACTAAACTAGGTACAAATCCCTATGTCACAAGATGGGTTGCCAACTGGCTCACTGACAGAACCCACTCTGTGAAAGTAGCAGACTCCAAATCCGACTTCAGACCAGTGACAAGTGGAGTACTACAGGGTTAAGTCCTGGGTCCTCTCCTGTTTGGTATCTACTTCTCTGAAGTACAGGCAAACACAGAAGGTCTTTGGCTAACAAAGTTCACAGATGACTGCAAACTAGGAGCCATAATCAAAACTCCTAACGGTGTGGACATCCTACAAGAGGGCCTCACTGAGACAGATGCCTGGTGTCAAAGCCATGGCCTCAAGCTCAATGCCAAAAGGTGCATTGTCATCCCCTTTGGTAAAAACTCTGTACCCATGAACTACCACATAGGCGGTAGTCTACTTAACACTGAAAATGTGTTAAGAGACCTTGGGACACAGGTGGACAGTAGTCTCTCCTTTGATAATCACATCACCACAGTAGTCATGAAATCCTTCTATGTGGCACACCTCATCACAAAAGGTTTCTCATCCAGGAAAAAAGAGGTCATTGTTTCCCCTCTACTCGTCACTTGTTAGACCCATTATAGAGTACAACGCCCCTTTTGGTATGTACCTCACAAGACATCTACAACAACTGGAAAGACTGCCAAAATACCGGCCTCAAACAGATGCCCTACACAGACCATCTCAAAAAACTCCAGCTTTACTCTGTCGCATATCGCCTACTCAGAGGCGATCTCTGCCTAACATACAAAGTTATGTCAAACCCAGAGCTGTTGCACATGCTCCACTTAAAGAAATCCCAATCCCTCTGAGCTACATGTTCTAGGGACCTAAACCTGGTCACCACAATAAACAGAACATGCTGGAGGGATAAATTCCTGTCCCAGAGACTCCCCATGCTCTGGAACAAACTACCTTTCTTTATCAAACAAAGCTCCTCATTAGCACTCTTCAAGAAAAATCTTGATAACTGGATGGGAAATAGGAAATTCACCCAAGGGATCACTTCTGTGGCTCTGCTCGACAGTATCACAGGAAAATAATTTTCTTGGATGGCGAAAGCCAGAGTACCTTTTTGGCTAGGCTTATATAGGCCCTAGGGCCAATAGCCTAGTACCTACCTATTATAGTTTTCTCTGTTCAATGCTTCCACAATGGCATTTTATTTCTTCCCTTCTTTTCCCTTATTTTTCAGTGCTTTTCTGCTAAGACTTTAGCTGCACAGTAGTATATCCTATTTATTTCTGTTATATTAAATTAATTTCTTTTAATAGTCTTGATTACTGTGTTCATCTGTTATATCAGACTTCTAACATGTTTGGTCTTATTCACCTTCCGAATTCTATTTCTTTCATTGATCTTGATATGTCTATCATCTCCATTAAATCAAGCAACTCTTCCCTTAGATCATTTTCTTCTTAACTGAGAGCACATTCTTTTCACTATGTTTCCTGTGGGCATTCTGCAGAAAGCTCCAGAACATCTTCCTGTGACATATCCTATTTAGTTGCATCCTGCATCATCTGCTGCTCCTTAAAATGGGAACTCATTGGTCTATCACTCCTCAACATTGCCTTCTTCAGAGCTGCCATGTTTTCTTTCTCCTTTCCTTGCTGTGCAGCTCCAGCTGAGCTTTTATACCAGTCCCCTACTGAAGGCTCCAGAACATCACCATGTGGGAAGTCATCAGATGCCTCCATTTCCATCTGTTTCTTCTTAGTTTGGGGACTCATTGCGCCATAATGCTGTGACATTACCTGCATTGGATTTTCTACACTAAAACCTTCACTTCTCAGGTAATTCATAACATCAGTTTCTATTTCTTTAACTTCTCCATTACTAATCCTCTTTTCTACCTTCCACCTTTGTTTTCATATTTTTTGTATTTTGAACTTTTCCATATCCAGGTGCCTTTTCCTGTATTTCTCTTTAAATATCTTTGGTGCTGCTTTTTTGTATTGATTGGTTTTGCTTTCTCCTTTGCATAAATGTTGCCCCATATCAGATCTCTTTTTCTTTCCAATATACACATTTCTTCTTCAGATGTCTCTCACTCCACCTATTTCTCCTTAAGTTGGGGACGTATTGTTCTCTCATGGTGTGACATTATCTGTGTTGGATTTTCTATGCTAAATCCTTCACTTTGCACATAATCCATAACTTCAGTTTATATTTGTTTATTGTCTGCCTTACTAATCCTCTGTTCTGCTTTTCCTTTGCTTTCTTATTTTTTTTCTTTTGCATTGTGAAAATTTCCATATCTGGGTGCCTTTGTCTGTATTTTTCTTCAAATTTCTTTTTAGCTACGTTTTGTGTTGTTTAGTTTGGAATTCTTCTTTGTATAAATATTGCACCATATCAGAGCTCTTTTTCTTCCCCGTTTTTGTGTTTCTTTTTTATACCTTTCAAAAACCTCTGGGTTTTGCTCTTTACATTTTCTCACTTGCTCTGTCACATCTTGTTCCAGGTGGCTCAAAGTTTCTTTGTCAATGCAATATTTTTCATGTCTCTGTTGTATTAATGAATGCAAATGTGCATTTGAAGCTTTTGACAGTTTTTCTTTGTGCAAGTATTTTTCTGTCCTCTAATTTCTTACTTAATCTTCTGAATATCTTCTATCTGGGAATGCTGGGTGTCTTGCATAATAGTAACAATAGATAATTTATTCCTTATCCTCAATAGTCCACCTGTCATCTTTATGGCTCTTTTTGGCCTATCAGTTTTTATGGTATTTGTAGAATACTACTGCCTTCTAAAACAGGGCTAAACCTGGCCTAACCCTGTTGTAATGTTTCCATGTCTTGAGGATTCTAAACTGCCATTTTTCCAGTCCTGGCACCATTGCACACACCAGGACTGGACACTTTTTTTATCCTGGGACTGGTGCACCCACCTGTCTTTTTTTATATTTTGACCTACTGCTCTCCATTATATATGCTATATAAGATACATTCTATATATCAGTGTCATCTTGGTGAGATTTTGTGAAAATGGGGTCCACTATGTGAAGGTACAACCAGGACTTAAGGATAAATTCAGTTTTAGCAATACTACTGTCCTTTTCTTTCTGATTTAATAATCTCTCTGTTCAGCACCCATAATGATGTAGCATATGTTTTCAGGTGGTTATCATTTCTTCTTACGTTCATAAGTTCATAGGTAAGTGCTAGTTTATTTGCCCTTGTGGGGCATTTTAAGCCTAGCCAGTTTCCCTTTTTGTCCTCAAAATAACCTATCCCATTTGGGTTATAGATTGGCCTTACCTATATCATGGTCAATAACATATATATATATATATATATATATATATATATATATATATATATATATATATATATAAGAGCAGCCTCTGTCCATTAGTAGTACAGGGGGCAGTCCTGGGGTAAATTTTCTGTTTGCCATCCATAGACTTATGTTATGCTTGAATATGGACAGAGATGAACTTTGTTTTATGTGGATAGAGAGTCTGCTCCAGATCAGCGGTATCCTCTGAAAGATATACCTGCCCCTCCAAACTGTTCTGTCGATGCTGCAGACGAGGGTCAGATCCCTAGACTGAGTATTTCTGATGCCATTTGACTTGATGATGTGCAGTAAATCCATCAGTAATAGGTTGGTGGATACCTTGCATGCCATACATCGGTCACCTCTTAGCAGTATGTAGGATACTGAGTATAGAGACAGGGCTTTGAGTCTGTACACATATGACATGTTGTTTAGGCTTTATATCCTTTTAGTAAGGTATTCTGTGAGTGTTCCAGTTGTTGCATGTGTCTGGACAGATATATGCCAAAAGGGGTCATTATATTCAATGACTGGCCTAATTGCTAAATCTAGACACAATGCATTTGTTTATAAGCTGTGCAATATAGAAGGACTTTCTTACAACAATAGACACATGTTGGTCAAATGTTAGGTTACTGTCTAAATACGTTCCCAAATCCTGAACAAATGGGTCAACTGTTAGGGTAGTATTGTCAATATTGTAGTCCCCTTGGTAGGTGACTTCCCAAAGGTTACAATAATGTATTTTTCAGCATTTAGTTTCAATCCATGATTTTGTACTATGTATTGATTTGGGACAAGCCTTCATGCAGAATGGCTGAGTCATTCAGGGATTCAATGACTTGCAGTCATCTGCAAATATCAATAGAAAAACGAGTTGAATGGTAGGAGAAAGCTGAAATAAGCAAATACGAATAACGTAATGCTAAAGCAACTAAAAACTTTAATATGGTAAGTGCTTTCAATGGTAATAATATTCCACCTTCTTCAGACCCAGAACAACATAACAATGATACTTATATAGCTTGTAGTTAATTGTCAATTAGTCATTCAATCAACCAATAAAAATAAAACCATAAAAAAACAATATTTAAACAGTAAAAAAGGATTCATACAACATATTACCAACAAAACCAATTTTCTTGAATTCACTTATCAAGTAGGGGTAGATAGTATAACATATCTTGATGTACAACTGACTAATGACAGCTATAACAAGCAGTATAAAGCTACCATCTATAGGAAACCTACCTACTCTAATGCCTTCCTGCACTACACTAGTGAACATCCTTATCACCAGAAAAAGGCAATTGTTAAAGGCCAGTTGGTGAGAGCTGCACGGATGGTTACTGAAGATGTTGACTTTGACTTAGAATGCAACAAGATGAAGTCCATGTTCATAAGTAGGGGGTATCCTATCAAACTATTTCTAGAAACACTTACAGAAGTTAAAGATAAGAGATCAACAGGTTGGTTTAAACCTATTTTAACTAGTAGAGTACACAAGGATGGCATTACTACCAACACTAATTTAATTACACGACAGCATGACAAAAACGATGATGGTGTCACGTTATTACATCTTAGTTTTCTATCTACTTTTTCAGCTGACATGGCAAGAGTCAAAGAGATTTTTATAAAGAATTGGGCATTAATTTTGGAAGAACTGTCCATTTGCACTAAGCTAGGTATCAGACCCCGCTTTACTTTTAGAAGGGGTTTTAATCTTAAAAACTTGTTGGAAAGGCATAAGAATGAGCATTTAGGTACGAACAAGCGGGTACATAAAGGTATGCGTAAATGTGGGCATTGCACACAGTGTAAATACATTCAAGTGACTACTGACATCAATATTAATAACAAACAGTACACAATAAACAGCTCCTTTAATTGTGAGTCCAAAGCTGTAGTATATGCAGCTTGCTGTCAGGTTTGTCCCTCATTTTATATAGGTAAGACCGAGCGGAAACTAAAACAAAGAATATACGAGCATTGTTATGCTGTTAGTAAAGGAGATGTTAACAATGCTCTTGCTCGGCATATTTTACAATTTCCAACACATGAGTTTTTATTTTTGGTTATACACCAAACACTTTTGGACCCGAGAGGGGGGCCTTGGCAACTTTTATTAGAACAAAATGAGTTGTATTGGCAAATCAAAACGGCTGCATACATTTTCCCTGGTTTAAATGAATTTGTGTCTATTAAAAGCATGTTAAAATTAAGAGCTTTAAATAGATAACATATTAATTTTGCATAAAAGGTTTCGAATTTGATATTGTACTTTTTTGTTGATTAAGTTTGAAACATAGTAATATTTACATAGTTTCATATATATATATATATAAAAATATGGACTCTGTTTTTGGTCATATATTCAGTATTATTATGATCAGACTTTAGTCTCTAACCAGCATGCAATTATTTAATATATATGTTTTACATATTATTATATTTTTTATGTGACTTTACTTAGCTAAATATCTTAGTTCTTACAGTAAACTTATGTCATTACCATATATTATACATTTTCAGTTTAGCCCTAGTAGCTTTTAAATGTTATTTTGTAGTACAATATTTATATATGTTATACATATATATTTAATGTTATTTATAAATTGACTATTACGTATTTAACATTGTAACTTTTTAGAGCAGGTTTTGTACTGTTTAAATATTTTTTTTATGGTTTTATTTTTATTGGTTGATTGAATGACTAATTGACAATTAACTACAAGCTATATAAGTATCATTGTTATGTTGTTCTGGGTCTGAAGAAGGTGGAATATTATTACCACTGAAAGCGCTTACCATATTAAAGTTTTTAGTTGCTTTAGCATTACGTTATTCGTATTTGCTTATTTCAGCTTTCTCCTACCATTCAACTCGTTTTTCTATTGATTTTTAGTAGTTTTTTTGGTTTTCTTGGTCATCTGCAAATATAGTCATCCAGAACTCTTTGGTATATTTTTTACTTGAGAAAAGTAGGTGTCAAACAAGAGATGTCCCAGCACAGAACCTTGGGGGACTCCACTGGTGAATGGTCGTTTGTAGAGGTAACTTTCCCTATTTTGACTAAATGCATCCTAACTGTGAGCCAATTGGCAATCCCGTGAGTGACATAAGGGTTTATTCTCAGTTTATTTAGCTTTTCTACTATGCCTGAGTAAGGAATTGTTTCAAAAGCTTTGCCCAAGTAGAGGTATGTGGTGTGTACTGTTTGCCTTCATCCATTGCTTTGGTGACCTTTTCAAAAAAATCCTCAGGTTGAGTAAGCATGGCCTGCCTTGACTAATACAAACTGAGAAAGGTCCTGTGTTTGGAGGCTCCCTGTATATTGATTGATTAATTACATACTTCCATCGGATAATAATGTCTTCATCAAGAATACCTTTCTCTTTACACTGTAATATACATGGGTCTTATACTGTGAGGTAAGTGCTCTTGACACACTTTCACATAGTTCATTCAAAGCTACCAATAAAGCACATATGATATAGTTCTTAATTGGAATAAGGGTGCATATAGTCAATAAAGTGACTGTAGCTAGTGGGAAAGGGTAGAGGAAAGACCTTACAGTGTTGCCATCTGCTCATTTTAAACAGTAAAAAGAGAAATGATGTACCAAATGCAGTAAAAAATTTACTAAAAACACAGAACTATAAAATGCTGGAGAGCAGCTGAATACATTTTAGCGTACATAAATTTATTCTTCCACTTTTGTCACAAGGACTTCATCAGAAACATTCCATCTTTACAAAACCCCACAATTTAAATACATCCCAACCAATCCCGCAATTCAAATACATCCCAACCAATCAAAACACCTAAATGATTAATTATTACAAAGTTTAAAAACATAATTAAAACTTCAAATAAATAAATGTGCTTCATAGTTTTATTCATTTCCTTAACCTCCTGTCACTTAGAAAGCATTTACTATTTATTGTATCATTCAAACCAGGATGCTCATCAGCTTTGAGTTTAATCTGCCACTCTCTTTCTTTTTTACGTAATCGATTATAGTTTTGTGGTTTCACTTTAAACAGTCTTTAATCTGGCCTTGCTAGGCTAATGTGCATTTGTGTGAAGTAAGTTAAAATATCTTACTGTGTTTATGAGAAGCACAGTTGAAATATGTTACTTTGGCCACTATTACTGTTGTTATTTTACCACAATGTATACAGTCAACAATGTGGCTATAATGTTAATGTATGAGAGCTGTCTGTCAAGGAAAATGACTGTCCCTGATGAGTTATTAAAACTAAACATTTTTGTTTGTCTTTTAAGAATTTGGCATGCATTTTTTGTAAAGCATTTAAATTAGAATACTTTGTTATTGACATTTTTATCACTATCACTCATGAGGTATTCACAATTGATAAAATGGCTGTAATTGTTGAGTATGGATATTGATGGATTACAATAGCAATGGTCTGACTCTTCTTTTAAGGTTGAAATGTTCTGAAACTAGTAACTTTGTTATTATTGGCTGGTAAATTTGTTTCACTTCTTGCTAGAAAACTACTCAAAACTACAAACATAAAATACTAAAACAAATTTTGTTTTATTAAATAAATAGAAGTCAATATATTAGATAAATATATGTTTACAACAATTGGGAAGGTAAATCCAACTGAATGTGTGAATGTATGCATAAAAAAGTTTATAGATGGATTAAAATTCACATGGTGTTATCTACAATGTGTCTACAGACCACCTAGGCAGTACCCATGAATACTACATATGGCACATGGTGTGCATGCAGGAAGAACATGATCCACCTCAACTGGCAGTGGATGGTGAGCTAGATGAAAAGATAGTGAAAAAGCCAGCCACAGAGAAGGGCTATGCTAGATGATGGCAAGCCAAGTATGCCATAGCACTGGACTAGACACAGTGGCTGGCTCCTGTCTTTGGGCCAAATTAAAGCATATGCACAAGTGATGCAGCCAAACTATAACAGAGTGTGCCTGTTCATACATGTACTTGCCAGATTGTGCATCAAACATTGGTAACCCAAGTAACACCATGGCACAATTATCATCATTTGCACAGATGAGAGGTGGTATGCATGTGTCTTCCACAGGGTGGTGTGTGCATGCTACTCTGACTATAATAAGCCTTGTGCAGTGGGGATATGATGTGGGTTGGTCAGGGCCTGAGGTATACTGCTCTGGGTATACTACTCTTGGAAGGGTCAGAATGTGTGTGTATATGTGTGTGTTTGTGTGTGTGTGTGTGTGTGTGTGTGTGTGTGTGTGTGTGTGTGTGTGTGTGTGTGTGTGTGTGTGTGTGTGTGTGTGTGTGTGTTTGCCAGGCACAGCTACAGCAGATGCTACAGCTCTGTAAAGTGTTCGTATGGATGGTTTCCGAGCACCCACAGGAGAAGTACAGCCATCTTGTGCACACCACCATCTATCAAACCTGACTGTCCTTGGAGCATGACAAGGAGTAACAAGCCCTTCTCTAAAAGCAGACACACTGTGTGAATGTAAGAGCAATGGACTATACTAGAGGTGTCACTGGAATGAGCGCCATATCCTCATGGACATTCTCTTCTGTCACTTCATACCTCCACAGTAGATGATGTGGTGGAGGTGATGGCACTTCATGTGCCTGACCTATGAACCCATGATAGGCATAGACATTTGAGGCAGATGTGGAGTAGCTAAGTGTTGCATGCTCAGTATACATCCTGTGAACACTGAAGGCCCTTAGTCATACCAGCCAACAACAGAGCATGTCAAGGATTTCAAACATCTGGGAGATGCACTCCCTCATATTATCACGTACACCTTGTAAAACACATACCACCTCTGAAAAGGCTGATGTGTTGCTAACCTGCCCCTGTGTTATGGACCTGTACATTCTCAGGCTTGCAAGCATTGACACCACTTCATCTCTGGCCATGAGCAAGTTAACTCCTCTGCCCTCCATATGCCGAGTGGATCTTGTGGCAAATAATGAGGCTTGCATCACTTGGAGAGGCATACTTTCCCAGCTAGAGCTGTAAGTGCCAACCTGCCTCACACTGTCAAATTATGTATTGGGGTGGGCTTTACAAGCAAAGAGACCCTGTCCACAGATTAAGTAGAACTGAGTAGGAGATATGCATTCCACATTCACTGCCACCTGTTCACTACCATCACTGTCAGAGCCAGACTCATCACCAACATCTGCTAATGGTATATCCACGGTGGAGTAAGTAGATAGTACTTCACCTGTGAAGACAGCAGATGAAAATACCAACAATAAGTATGACCCATCACCATTGTCTTACTCCCAGTAATAAAATGATTAACATGGTATATAGTGGTAGAACTTAAAAAAATAAGCTTTAGGATGTACAGGTACTCTAGCTGTTTGAAGCTCTAATGTTTCATAACAATAGAGGACATTGATGTTTTGTAATATGTACTCTGCTACACACTAAAGCAGTATGCTTTCATCACATCACTACTGAAACACACCTGTGGCATCATTGATGGAGATTCTAGGAGCATGCTGCAGTTTTTCACCATGGTTCAGCACCTCACTGTGGAATGCTGACTTATCTGACCCTCTGCAAAGAATTCCTCCATCTCAGTTAACAGTGCTTAGGCAGACAGCCTGCCTCCCATTGCCCTACCAGGCAGCACATGTTTGTGCATCAAGTATTATGTCACTGGTCCAGCATTTTATCTGCTGGTGCCCTGTCCTTTCCACCAACAGTATGTATGTCAGTCACTCTGTCCTGTCCCACATAGTAATGGTAGAGCCAGTCAGAGGTCCCTTGACTAAACATACAGTGGCAATGGAAGGCCTACAGCAAGAGCTCATTTTTTGCGCAGAAAATGTTGCTTTTACATGTCTTTCCTTTGCCAGGGTTTATGTTGTATGGGGAAGGGAAAAGTGTGTGAGAATATGGATGTGGATAAATGTGGTAACAAAAACCACAAAACATTCTGACTTCAACAATCCCTATGGTGATGCATACAAGATGTTTGTAAAGTGAATACATATGCGAATACACATTTATAGAGCTACATATATTTTTTCCACAATCACACACCGGCTTAACACTACTACCCATACCAATAGTATTTCTGCAAATGCCCAACAAATACTAATGGCACAGTGTAGTCGGTAGAGATGCTATGCTCTCTTGGCAATTCAGATTGCCTAGCAAGTAATTTTACCAAATACCCCTACAACAATTCACATTTCATATATTAGGATGCCTTAACAATCATCTTCAAAAATGTGTAATCCCCTTGTGACACTACTTCATTGTCAGAGTTCCCCCTCCATGACATTTCTCTTCAAATACCACTGTAATATACATATGGGGTGGACTGCATGAGTGAAAGTACAAAGGCTATCAGTATCTGTATTGCTACCATTAATCACAAATCAAAGCAAACACTCAAAGCACAGCATCTCTTAACACCTATATAATTTTGTTCTGTGTAAGACTTTGGCAGTGTGCAGCAATTCCAAACAGCAGTGCTTCTGCAGCTTTAATGCTGAATTGTTTCTTCACTTCAAACAGGTTGACCATAGGTAACCTTCTCTTTTGATTAGTATAAATGTTTTGCTTGCCCTTCTCTCTGCAATAGGAGTTTACAAATTTCTCCACTACCAGAAACCTCACATTGCAAGCAGAGGTTTGAAAATTGTTTATGTCTAAAGGCAGACCAGGTAATGTAAAAACAATGAAAGGTTACACTTACTTCACAAAACGTAACATATTGCTTCCTATTACACAATTCCCTTCCCCTATAGTGAAGTTTAAGAAAGTTGCTATTTGTGATCTTGTATAATACAAGTCTAACTGTTAAGGTTTATATGACAGAGATATGAGCCTCTGAGTATGAAGATTATGCATATAAGGGCCCAACTCATGAATGATTCTGAATCACAGTTCCTACCTGTCTCAGATGTGTCCCTAGTCATGCTAACAAGCACTTTGACTCTCATGAACCTGCATGAGCACCTGCACATTGGGGATGTCATGCACAGTTTGCAGCTGCAGTCAGTGAATGCATTAAAGAGCAAATCTGGCCTCAAAGGTTTACCTCTTGCAAGTAGCTTATACATTTCAAGCCATTTCATACACCTTTATACCAGCATGACTCACCAACATTTTCAGCATTATATAGTACACAGTCTGTCAATGGTTACACTACTGAGATGTCCTGTATTGTGTACAATTTGGTGATACAGAAAATGGGCATGACTGTAAGATGCCCACCGTTATTTTCTAGAATGATACCTGCCTATGGCTATGGCTTCTAAGAGCTCTGTGTCTGTGAAAGCATTCTGGGGCACAGTAAAGATTCTACTAAAGAGTCCAAGATCTTCCTTTATTTACTGGATAGACTTGGCATGATCTATCATGAAGATAGCTCTGAAACCAAGAAATGGTGTTTTCTCCAAATGGAGGTCTTTTAAATTAATTAAAAAGAATACTATGGTTGATAGTTTTGAAGGCTTTTGTCATATCTAAAAAGATACCTTCTGAGATGTGACCTTCATTCAAGCTATAGTAATGGTTGGCAGTGGCCATTACCAGAGCAGTGAAACTGCTAAATAATTTCTGAAAGCCATGCTATTCATTGTATGGTAGACATAACTGTCAATATGATTTTGAAGTTGTTTGTATCATACTATATATAATAAAGATTTCTATGTAATCTTTTAATTCCTTGGGCATAGTGATTTACAGAGAGAGATTATGAATGAGTGTTTGAATGCTGAAGGAACAGAGGAAGAAGTAAGAGAGAGATTAAAGATATGTGTAAGGGGTTTTGTGATTTTGTTTTCAGCAGTGTATGTGTTTTGCTCACTGGCACAAAGAAATGAAGTAATGAAAGATGCCACAGTATATCACTATGATGCGTTCTGTCCTGAAGCTGGGCATTTGGATTCATGTTCACTACTGATATTTGGAAACACTATGATGTGTCACCTGCTGTTTTGTTTTTTTTTTTTTTGTTTTTTTTTTTTAATCTTAAAATGCCATGTGTAGTCCTGTACATATCTGATAACATCTCAGTATGTCTGGGGATGCCTTCTCGCAGTTCTTGCAATATTGTCTCTAATGGTGCATGAGTTGAAAGAAGTGGAAAATGTCAATTTCTTTTTGTTTAACATTTTCCCTTTTCTCTGAGTTTATATGACTTCCGAGTAGCATGTACAAAGACTGGCAGTGTTGAAGCAAGCCCCTACATTGTGGGTAAATACCACTCTTGCACAGAGCTGATTTTTTACATAATTTGCATTATTACCTGTTTGAAATACATGACATCCAAGAGAACAATCATTTTATTCAATTTTAATTATGCCTTTGTTTCCTTCAACTCTTTTAATATGCCACCCCTGGTTAATGATGCTTTATTTCAAAAGTCTTGTAACATTTAATAACCATTTCTTGTCCTCCCTTGCTCTTGGCATGTTTTTCCTTCTGTTGTTTCTGTATATTCTTCATTTCTTACATAGCACTAAACATTTCCAAATAATTTTAATAGCAGTAAAAAAAAAAAACATTTTCCATGCCCCATTTCAGATTTTTTAATATTACTCACTGTATTCAGTCTGTTCATTATGAGAAATTCTGTTTCCGGATCAAAGTGGGTAACATTCAGTTTGTATTTCATCTCTGCCTTAATTCTTTTCTTTAATACACTTAAATGTTTTAGCCATACCTCTCATGTATTGTCTAATAAAGCAGTATTTTACTCTTATGTTATAATAATATGAGACAAATATTTAAAGACATTTAATGAAAATGAAAATCAGAAATGAGCTTGTATTAAGATTTCAATGGCCCCCAAACTTGATTTGAAAATTAGTTAAGAACAAGGGCATTTTTTATTTAAATTTAACATGCTTTTTGCAGAAGGATGAAATGCTATTCAATACACCTTGAAATACTAACCAGAAATAATGAACACCATCATCAAGTGACAATTGGTATAGTATGTTCTATTGTATAAAGTAATGACTTTGAAACATTTGAAAATAACATTCCTCATAGATAAGGAGTGCTTAACTTTAGTAGTCTCCAGATTTGAATATTGTCCCCTAAAATAAGTATAAACTGGTGGCCACTGATAGATTCAGCCATGATACATATTAACTTGATATTGTTGCAAAATCTAACATGTACATCTCACAGCCAGTAGGTTTGTCTACTCTTTTGGTCAGGTTTGTCAAATGAATAAGGCCTCAAAGCTTTAATATGGATGGATGCAACTATCCATTACGTGTCTGAGGTAATCTTTTAAGTTGCTCATACTAACAAGCACTATATTTATGATGGATGAACCATTGAAATGACTTTATAAAACTGAATCCTGCAATCTTTAGAGATAATCAGACATGCATTGAAAGGGCCTTTAGTTAGATATACAAACAGGTATTGAAGGGGTATCTAGTTTAGTAACTATCGTTTGGACCAGGATGGATTATTTTTGTGGAATGTATGGAATATGTTTTGGATTTATAAACAATTAAAGAGAACACTGGGAAAAAGAATTGATATAAGTTGTATAAATTAAACTTCACATGGCAGAAGCTTTTCAAAGAAGATTTTAGAAAATTATTAAAGTAGCAAGACAAAAAAAAGAGAGTAGACTAGACAATTCTTATATGTGTATATAACTAAAAGAAAGCCATTTAATGTAGAATAAGTAACTGCTAAAGAAAATTAGAATTTTCTTAAAAATGCATTTTAATATAAATTAATGTGTGGTTGAGAACACAAGAAAGGAAGGTCAAGTGAAGTATGTGCTTCAGAGGCAACTGCTGGAAATATTACATGAAAAATAAGGGTAAACATTTAAAATGTCTGGACATGCTTCAGCAAGTAATAAAATACAGTGACTGAATGCCCAAAAATGGGCTAGCATATACCAGGTCTAAGATGGCCATTTCTCTGAATATTTCATTTTCTCTAAGGTATGGTGATCTTGGAGTTGGTATATATAAGAGGGGTACAGGTGGGTTTGCCCTTACAAAAAAAAATAAATAAATTTAAAGGAAAAAAAAGGTGTGCAATATCTGCTCTTCTATTGAATTTCTGGCCTTTTTTATTTTTTAATTAAGTTTTAAAACAATAAATCAACAAAATCAATTATAAAACAAACAAATAATTATTTACATAGGTCCACAACTAATCAATACATCAAAGTTTTACATAACAACAATAATTAATATTTTACAAGCAAGTCGTTAAGTTTAAGCCAAGATTTATATGAATGTGTGATACTAGAAGTTCTCATCTTTATAGTGTGCATTTCATTACTGCAAACAATTATAAATGCAACACTAGAGGGGGTAACTTTACTTTTTCAAATTTTAGTAATTACTTTTCTGGCTATAGCAAGAATAGACCAAAAAAGAGGCACTAGGATTTTTGGAATTATCTCAGTAATTGGAGCATTAAATAAAACTATAGATTTAAAAATATTACATCTATCTGACCATAGAGCTTGAATGAAGTTATTATTGTATTTCCAAAAAGGGATGATGACTTCACATTCATATACTATATGCATCCAATCAGCTATTATTTTAGAATCACATCTCCAGAATTTAATTATATTTGATTTATACATAATTGTAATTTTGTTAGGAATGACAAAAGGCCTGTGTAAAAATGTCCAAGTAATTTTCCAGCATAATGAAGATGTAGTTTTATGTGCAGATTTTAATATTATTTTCTTGTATTCTTCAGAGAAATCTTCAGTACTAATTTTGAGGAGTAGTTCCAATAGGAATTGTCTAAATATGTAAGAATGTTATAAATTTATGACAAATATGATGTATGTTTCATTGCATTATTATTGATATTTATTACGAATTCCAATAAATTTGAGAACAATTTCTTATTTAGGTTAAATAGCTTATTAATCTATGTGTTCACAAAGTGGCTAAATATTTGTAAAATTAACCAATTCTCAGAATCTTGATTGCATTTGGACCTGAGATTTTCAACAGTATATATATATATATATATATATATATATATATATATATAGAGAGAGAGAGAGAGAGAGAGAGAGTATATATATATATATATATATATATATATATATATATATATATCAGTGCTACTTAAGAATTGATGTGAGTAAATTAAGTTTCGTTCTTGTTTCAATACTAGAATTTTGTTGAAGTTATGAGTTTCTAAGCAGTTGTTTGTCTATGGAATTGGAAACAGAAAATATTAAGTCTTTAATACAAGGGTTAGAATATGTGAACTTTTAGAAAGAGGAAATAATGTTATTTAAATAGGGAATTTGAGAAGAGGGTGTAATTTCATTTATGCAGAAACCTTTTAATAACCAGATAAAACTATTACGGACTATTTGTTTATGACTGGTTGTGATATAGTTATCATTTCCTAATAATATTTCTTGATGTATTTGTTTCCATTTTCGAATCATAAGATGAATTTATCAAAAATGCTATCACTTTTACAGTAGTTGAAGTAGCATATAATTGAATATCAAGAAATCCCATTCCACCATTATCCCAACCTTTTCTGTGCCAGTCAAAGGAAACTCTTGGTTTATTAGGATGCCAAAAAAAAAAATTTGAGTAGAACACTATTCATCTTCTTCATCATTCATTTTAGTGGAGATAGGACTAAAGTTTGTAAGGCAAACAATATTTTAGGGAGAAATACCATCTTAATTAGTATTAATCATTCTTCCATGGTAAAAAAGAATTTGTTCCAATTTGTGACTAAACTTAGAATTTTATCAACAACCTGTTGAAAGTTTGTTTTTATCATTTCATTACTATTTTTATTTTTTTATTAATTAATAATGTACCTGTTTTCTTATGTTTAAATTTTAAGTTTGAGATTTCTTCAAACTGATGCATAGAGGTAATTATATGTTCTAATGAATTCTCTATATTTCCTATTGTTAGTAAAATATCATCAGCAGAGATTTAAATCTTTAGGTCAAAATCTTCTTTTATTTTGATGCCATTGGTGTTCTTATTGGATCTAATACTATTACCAAAGGGTTCTATAGCTAATGCAAAAAGTAAAGATGATAATGGACATCCTTGTTTTCTGCTTTTTTGTAAAGGAATTAGAAAGAAAAGAAGTTTTTTTAACATAAGCAGTAGAGTTATAGTATAATCTAGAAATGAACACAATTAGCTCAGGTGAGAAATTATACACTTTAAGTGTTTAAAACAGGTATGACCAATTAACTCAGTCAAATGCTTTATCTAAATCAAGACTAATCATATAAAGTTCTTTTTTATTTTTATTTGCATAGTCTATTAATGTTTGTATTCTTATTATATTATCCTGTACTTGTCTATTTAATATAAACCCAGTTTGATCATTGTTAACTAGTTTAGGTATAAGTAGATTAATTATGTTAGCTAAAATGAACATGAACATCTTAAAGTTCACATTTAAAAATTAAATGGGTCTGTATGAAGAGCACTTTATAGCATCCTTACCTTGTTTTAAAATAGGTGATAAAAGGGGATATTTCCATGTTGGTGGGATTTCATCAGTTGTTTTTGTTTCTCTGTAGACCTTATCTAATATTTTAACTGTATTATCTAGTAGCATTTTATATAGTTCTGGTATACGAACATCTAAGCCCAGTGCCTTATTATTTGTAATTTTTTTTATTTGATCTTCTATTTCTGTTAAAGTGAATGGTCTGTCATTTTTTTTATTTGTTCACTTGTTATTTTATTATTTATATTTTCCCTTAGAAATGTTTCAACTATATCATCATTATCAAGGTTATTTGTATTATTATTTATATTTTCATAAAATATTTTAAAGCACTCAAGAATGCCTTTAATATCTGTTGTCTTCTTTCTTTTTTATTATTTATACGTATTATAATTTCTTTGATATGATTTAGTTTATTCATTTTCTTTGATCTAAGAGCAAGTTTATGCAAGCTTAAAGGGTTTACTGAATATGCCTGAAATTTGTTTTTCCAGGTTTATTAAAACTTTATGATTTAGAATTTCAACATATTTTGTATTTAAGTTTTTAAGTTCAAACTAACTGATAATGTCATTTGGTTTTAGATTTAACTTTGCCGTGTCTATTTTGTTCTGTAGTATATTCAATTCTCTCATTTTACTAATATACCAGCTTGTATCTCTTCTATTTAAGTAAGCCTTTAGTGAATCCCATAGGTCAGTGTCAGATACTTCACCATTCATGTTTATTTCTAGGAAATGTTTGATCTCTTTAACATACTATTCCTTGAATCTTTTTATTTTAATACTACACACTGGTAATCTCCTGTGATGTATTAAACTGTCAATTTTTAAAATAATATTAAAGATTATAGATTATAGCATTATGGTCAGGTAATGGACATGAAATTATTGAAACATTTCTGATATGTGATAGATTGTTTGAAATGAAATTTTATTAATATTTGTTTGTGTTCCATTTATATATGAATAATGGGTAAATTGAAGTGAGATTGTCTTCCTTACATCACAGATATCCTTTAAACTCATTAGTTTTACAAATTTTAAGTGCTTGGCTGAAGATGTAATTCTCGGCTTTCTATCTGCAGTAGAATCTTTGATAAAATACAATTAAAATCACTACCATTATGACTTCACCTTTCATGTAATAGGATATAGTGTCTAAGTAAATTCTTTGCATCTTTAGCTCCAATCCCTAGAATCCAATAAGACTTCACCAATGTATATAGTTTTCTGTTCCACTCAGTTATAACAATGCTTAACATACCATTTTTATCAACATATGTATCTTTTACTTTAGGCATTACTGGTGAGTTCTCCCATAAAATGAGGCTGCCACTTCTTTTAGCTTGAAAACCAGAGCATGCTAAAACCAAATAATTCTTTAATGAAAGTTTATTTACATCTTTTTTAAGTAAATGTGTTTCCTGTAGAAATACTATTTGAGCTTTATGGAATTGCAAGTATTTAAACAGACTCTCCTTCTTTACTGGATTATTCAGTCCATTAATATTAATAGATTAGCATTTAAAATGAAATCACATTTATGTACAGAACTTATTTTATACTTTATATATAACAATATGAAAATTTCAGCTATGGACAAAACTTTTGAAACAAATACAAAAGTACCTAATGATATAGCCCTAAAACATTCTGTCATGGAATACAGTATTCCTACTTTGTTGAAAAAGATGAACAAACTGCCTCACAAACTAATAATGGTTAGCTAATACTTCTGATTCATATTAACTTGTCTCATATTTTAGTATACATCATCATAAAAAGCCTATCAGTTATTATGAATAAGAAAGGTTAAATAGGTGCTCAGAATCGTTATTATGGGTTGACTAAATGGAATATCTCTGCAGTCATATTTCCCTGTATCTCACATTATCTCCCTGCTCTACTATAGGGAGGAAGTCAGTTGTTATTTTCATATTTATTAATCTATAGGTCAGATGACTTATATTTTTTCTATTTTATTTACTATGTGTAAAGTTGTTCATAGGGTCATATGTTCCTAAATTAGTACCAGGCTAACTCTGTTTTGTGGACCATTTCAAGTCTAGCCAATTACTGATGTGTGAATCAAATCCGGCACTTTGTAACTATAAGTTGAGTGCATTAAAAACTATGCCAACCTCCCACCCTTTTAAACATATTTGTATTCTTTAACTATATACATATTTGCTTATTCTGATCTCTTTCTATTTCTGTTTGTATACATGCTCTATTATTATATTCCTAGGTTTTATATTTCAGCTATAATCCTAATGTAGTCTATCATATAATAGAACATTTATATTTATCCTTATATATTTGATACTCTTTAATCTAGTACTACTGTTAGAATTAGTACTATTTTTCCTTAACTGTTATGTGTAATAGTATCTGAATAGACATCTGAAAAATCTTCCCTTTTAAGATTCAAACTTTCCATAATAAATTGTTCTGAAATATTACATTTTGTCATCATTAAAAAAGAGACAATAACAGAGAAACACAATCCTATTTTTTTATCAGAAGTGTCTTTCTATAGGCTAGTATATAAACTATCCTTTTGGTGCACTGCAAGTATTCAGAACTATTTAATAACTGACAATGATTTGGAATGCAATTCATTGTCTTTTGCTTATTATCTAACTTGTATTCATAGACATCTTGGCATATGAGTCAAAATATTATGATTATTTACTTTTCGACAGGAAGAAGTAACCTGGACAGTTCTTGGAATTTTCAGAACTCCTGCAGCATCACAAAAGTGCTCATGACTCTAAGCTCTTTCAATCTGGCTTTCCTGATAAAGGCTTGAAAATGAACAGTCCATCAGTTACAATTCACATAAAAATGCTCACAAGTGAATCCAAGCCACCTTTACATTACACATCAATCCCTCAAACCTCTGCAAACCACTAAAAAAAGCAACAAAAAACATTTTAAGGTATTTTAACTACTAAAAAGCAATTGTATTTAAAGAAATAATATTTAATGATTCAGTAAGCACTATTTGTATGAGATGTTTAATATAAAGCAGACTGTCATTTTTTAAAGGAGACATAGCATGTAAACTTGCATTAAAAGAATGGCAGTTATGTGGGATCGATGTTTAACTTGTAAATTTGTGAATGTTACTTTAATTATTTGATAGCATTCCAATAATAACTTTTATATACGTAAAAAGCTATACTTTTTATGCATTCTTTACAATATAGCATGTCTTTCCTGGGTGCTATTACATGTCAAGTATACTATCAGTAGCACACTACTGGACCATTTTAAGAAACCAGAATGTAACTTAACATGCCTCTTTAGTATCATTTGTTGCATCTTGTATTATATTTCTTAGTACATTACTCAACTATGCCAAGATATTAGAAAGTCTGAAACCTATCATAAGTTTTATCATAATAATAATTAACTGGCTTACTGACAGAACCCACACTGTAAAAGTAGCCGACTCCAAATCCAGCTCCAGACAAGTGACAAGTGGAGTACCTCAGGGTTCAGTCCTGGGACCGCTCTTGTTTGGCATCTACTTCTCTGAAGTACAGGCCAACACTAAGGGACTCTGACTAACAAAGTTCGCAGATGACTGCAAACTGGGAACCATTATTGAATCCCCTAATGATGTGGGTACTCTACAAAAGGGCATTACAGAAACAGTTGGGCTCAAGCTCAATGGGCTCAAGCTCAATGCCAAGACATGTATAGTTATCCCCTTTGTGAAAAAACATGTACCCATGACTTACCACATTGGTGGCAGTACACTAAACACTGAAAGTGTGATGAGAGACTTAGGGACACAGGTGGACAGTGGTCTCACCTTTGATAACCACATTGCCACAACAGTCAGGAAATCCTTCTATGTGGCACACCTCATCACTAAGGTCTTTTCATCCAGAAAAAAGGAGGTCATTGTCCCACTGTACTCATCCCTCATTAGACCCATTATAGAATACAACGCCCCATTTGGTATGTACCTCTCAAGACATCTGCAACAACTGGAAAGGCCGCAGATACACCTCACTAAAAGAATCACAGGCCTAAAGCAGATGCCCCACACTGACCGCCTTAAAAAACTACAGCTATACTCTGTTGCATATCGTCTACTTCGAGGCGATCTCCGCTTAACATAAAAGTCCATGTCAAACCCAGAGCTGTTGGACATGCTACACTTAAAGAAATCCCAATCCCTCAGAGCCACACGCTCCAGGGATCTAAACCTTGTCATCACAATAAACAAAACATGCTGAAGGGATAGGCTCCTGACCCAGAGACTCCCCAGACTCTGGAATAGATTGCCCATACATGTCAAGCACAGTGCCTCTTTGGCCCTCTTCAAAAGCAACCTTGACAATTGGATGGGAGAAAGGAAATTCATTCACCCCAGGGATCACATCAGTCACCCTACTAGACAGGGGTCCAGGGAAGTAAATAGTGTGGGAAGAAATAGCCAGGGAATTGTTATGGCTAGGCTTGTATAGGCCCTAAGGCTGATAGCCTAGTACCAACCTATGAACCTATGAACCTATTAATAAAATAATTAGTTTAACCTTTTAAACTTTAAAACTCTCTTTCTCAAGTTTCCCATATTTTGCAATGAACATCCTAGTTATGCAACCTAGAGAGCACTATATTAGTTGCAAGTGCGACAAGAGAAGTTGGACATTAACACAATGTGAACCAAGACATTTGACATTTTTAAAACTCCACTGTCTGGAATAGAAGATACTGTGCATCACAGATTGTACAACAAATGCATATGCGTGCACTGGACAATGTTACATCATAACATCACCATGATTGTCACACATAATTATATATTTCTCTACTACCATTTAGATAGTGTCATTCATGTACATTGTATTACTTCTCTACTAGCATTTAGATAATGTCCTTCATGTGCATTGTATTACTTTTAGATAATGTCCTTCATGTACATTGCATTACTGTGAAGGACATTGACATGTTTCATGTTATGGGATGTGTGACGACTGTGCCCTGGCCCAACAATCAAGAAGCCTCAATCCTCACCATTAACAACAGGGAGGTCATCTCATAGAAGAGAAAAGGATAACTAATACACACAGTAAAGTACAATTTCCCTTAAGTGCACACAGAGATCACAGTCGTTCTGGGACTGGTTGCTCCCTTGCTCACCAGGTCCCCAATAAGACTCCCCACTGGCACAACTATAGGGTCCAGGTCTCAGCCTAGCTGGGCAAGCTAAAACCTCCAGTACCCTCTCTGTCCAACCAGTGCTTCGTGTCTCTGCCCAGGTAGCTGACACAACACACACACACACTTTGAGATAAGTATTTATACAACTTCACAGACACTCCTGGGAAAGGCTGACACAGATTCTCCTGCTGTGCCCCTTTACCCAGACTATAATTACTGCCACCAACCAACTAATAATATCAGCTATTAAAAGGCCCTTAAAAGGGTGTCCAATTATTACTGTGCAATATTATTATCCAATAGTAGTATGACTAACAGTCAAGGCTTACTTTAGAGTGGCCTATTACAATAACCTCTATAAATATGCAATGTACTCTAGAGCTTATGTCTACACAAACCAGCCACAGGTAGAAGGTTTTAAAAATATTTAATAATAAATAATTAAAACACAAGGAGACAAAACTTCTATGCCACAGAGATATCTAAGAGTTCAGAGATCACACAGAAACTTAAAATAATACAGCAAGACAGGTCTGATTTCAAAGAAAAATACCTAATTAATCTTTACTAGCTTTAACTATTCCTAAAAGAAATCACAGTGCTAAAACTTATGTGAGCATAAGACAGAGTGCTGATAAGTTGGATATCAAGATCAAAATTCTCCAGTCTCTTGTGAGAAATAGTATTTAAACATTACTAACAAACATGTCTCTAAGGCCCTCCCAAATTACATCATTTTTGACACTTAGGTTTTCCCAGTATTCATATTGCATCATCTTAACACCTGGTCAGAAACTTACAACAATACAATGCATTTCACATGTATATGCTAGCAGAAACCAGAGCAATAAGGCACCTTCCATATCTAAATTCTGGTCATAAACTTTAGCCTTAAAACAATGGGCATGAAACCTTCATCCAGCCGCACTGGAGCCAAATTCTAACATGAAAGGGTCACAGCATGCTTCACTGGGCCAGTAGAGTGTAATGTTGTCACATATTTTGCAGTTCCACATTTCACAGTATTCTTTACACTCAAGAAAAATATGCCTGTATTTTACATTTATTTGCAAATACCAGAATTATATATCAAATTCTATTTGACTAGGCTGGCAGCCTTCGCCCATCTCTCCCCAATCGTCACAGGATGACACAGACGTTCACTGTTGTACACCAGTGCATTATCAATCAAATTTTCCTGTGACTTCATGTCAGGATGATTACACTCTTGTATTTATTTATTTATTTACATTTGTTAACTGGGTAGTGTACAAATGGGCCAGTAGCCTGTTTTTAGCAAAGACCCAGGGAGAAAAGCTCCAGACAAATTAACAATTACAAGCAAAATAATTAATAAGAAAACAGTGGCTAATAAAGCACAATACAACAGTACAGTAGTTAAAAAGTCACAGTCCAACAGTACAATAATCAAAGATGCTATGCAAAAACAAATAGTTCTAGGAACATTATATTGAAATTTACAGTAGTACAAATATGTTTATGAAAAACTCAACTAACAAACAGCTTGTAGTTGATTGAGGTGAAGGAGAGTGCAGAGTTGAGAAGACATTAGGAAGGTGTTACCCTGGTGAAGTACAAGGGCAGATCCATCTGCTGGTGAGATATTCCTTTAGTATTTAGTATTTGTGTGGATGAGCTCAGATAGAGTGTTCTAAACCTTGGCTCTTTTATTGAAATAGAGGGACTCACCATAATAATTGTGTGACTGGGTAATTTTTAGAAGTAATTTGTCAAAATCTAAGGGACCTGCAGTTAATGTTGGGTTGGACCAAGTTTGCAAGGGCAGGGCAGTTGTTGGGGTTGTGTAAGAGTTTGTGGACAATGGTAAGCTTGTTTAGAGTTAACAGGTTGGGATGTTCCAGCCAGTTGAGGTTCTGGGGAGAACAGCAACGATGTGTTTTGTGGGGGTGATTGGCTGCAAACCTAGCTATTTTGTTGTAGCAGGATTCTAGATTATTAAGGTAAGTCTTGTGTAAGTTGGTGAAAATATGTGAACAATACAGAATAGTAGATAGTAAGTGGGCTCTAGCAGTGGCTAGTCTGGCTTGGTGAGTGAGGTAAAGGTTGGCTGTGTAAAGGGTGCCTAGTTTGGCATGGACCTTTTTGATTGTTATGGAGATGTGTGTATCAAATTTTAGTCTGTTATCAATTTTAACTCCTAGGAGTTTAGTCTGATTAGTTGGGTTATTTTTTATTCCAGTAGAGCAGTAGACAGAGAGGGGTAGAAGGCTGAATTTGGGTGATTAGTTAGTGAAAATCATTAACTTAGTCTTATCTGGGCTTAGGATGAGTCGATGTTTGGAGAGGTACATTTCTATGTCCAGGAAGGATTTTTGCAGTTTTTGTTGAAGTTCTTGGGAAGAAGGGGCTGAGCAGATTAGTGAGGAGTCATCAGCATATTGGATGATAGTTGGATGTTGGGTGGCAGAGTTTAGGTTGTTGGTGAATATGATAAAAAGGAGGGGCCCAAGTATGGATCCTTTGGGTACTCCAGTATATTCTGGCATAAGAGAAGAGAGATTGATTTTCCATTTAGTAGCCTGTTGGTTTGACAGGGAACTTTGGAACCAAATTAGTGATGATGAGTTGAGATTGTAGTTTGCAAGTCTGCTGAGTAGCAATTGATGAGTGTCAAGGGCTTTTGACATATCTAAAAAATTGTAGAGACCAAATGTCCTTCATTTTAAGGTGTTGAATAGTATTGATGAAGGTTATTAGGGCAGTGTTAGTACTGTGCTTGGGCTTAAAGCCATGGTGTGAGGGAGATAGCAAGTTGTTAGTGGTGAGCTGATTTAGTAGCTGTTGGTAGATACATTTTTCTAAGATTAAAGCTATGGGGGAGAGGATGGTAATTGGTCAGTAATTTGAAATTTCACTAAAGGGATCTCTCTTGTGAAGGGGAATGATGTAATAAATTTTCCAGAGGTAGGGGACATAGTGTTCAGAGATGGATCAATTGATTTGGATGGCAATGGGGTAAGCTATGGATGGAGCAGCTATTTTCAGGAATTCATTGGGTAGTTGGTCTGCAGCAAGACAGCATGGGGTTTTAGTTTACTTAGGATTTTTTTTATGTACATAGTCTGTATGGGTTTGAGGAAGAAAGAGTTTGTGTTATGAGTGGTGGGGGTACAATTAGTGGGCAGAAGTGTTTGTTGTTTAAGAGGGTAGATATAGAGTTAATAAAATGAGAGTTAAATTGTGATGCTGTGGGGTCAGAGGTATTACAAGTGGAGGGAGAAGGGGTGGTGGTTTTTCCAGGGTTAAGGAGATGGTTGATGTTTTGTCAGACTTTTTGTGGGTTATTCGGGTATTTTTGTTGGGCGGATTGAAAGTGAGATTTTTGTCACTGGAGATGTTTTTCTTTGCTTGATTTCTTAATTGTTGATATATGGTGAAATCATTATTATTTTTAGTGGTATGGTAATATGACCAGGCTTTATTCCTTTGTTTGATTAGTGACTTGGTGTTATTAGACAGCCATGGTAATTGTCTGGCTTTGGTATGAATTTTTCTCATGGGGGCTAGATTATTTAGGATTTCAAAGAATGTATTATTGAAATATTCTACTGCAAGGTCAAGTTGTATGGATTTTAATGGGGATCAGTCACAATGATGAAGTAGTAGATTGAATGTATCAGGGGAGAATTTTTTTTATTTGCTCTGGGTATATTTGATTGGTATGTATGTATGAGACTGAATTCTTTTCCTAACTAGGAATGTGGGAGCATGGTCACTTAGTGTGATAGGTAGGCAGCCAGCTTGGTGCCCCAAGCTAGGCTTTTTGGTTAGTATCTAGTCGAGTATTGACTGTTTTTTATAATGTTTGTCGGTGCGTGTGGGGCTGTTGATAGCTTGGTTGATAGCATTGTCTCATACATACACCATGTGCACTGCCAAGACAAACACACAAGTCATACATAGGACGGCACACTGCAGAATAACAGTGATGGATTATGTGAGGATAGGTTAACCTAATGTGTAACACACTGAGTCAACATCATTCTAAAATCAAGATCACCTGTTAATAAAAGTAAAAGAGATATACAAACATTGTGCAGCCTAAAGCAATAATTACTTTTTTTCATTTTTTAACTCCTTGAGGACGGCACTGTTAAGCTGAAAGTATACTGCTGATGGCAAATTGTTAGTGCATGCATAATAATATCTTAAAGTGTTTGACATAGAATGAGTGTTAACAGTAGTCTTTGTTGCCCTGTTCTGGCTTTCACACAAAAATCTGTACAAGACAAGCCTCACAATAGGCAGCAAACACATTACTATAGCAACAGGATAAAGATGTAAGTAAAGGTGTAGCCAACATTTACATCCAAAGGAGTCAGACAACACATACTGAAATATTTTTTCATTCATCTTTATTTGAACATTTACAGCATTCAAAGAAAACATTTATACCAAAGTATTATCTAAGTACAACAGGCAAGAAATCATAATATTTATAGGTAACATTTGACACCATATTTCACAAAATGTGAATATATGTATTCATCTTCATTACCCTACTGATGACTGTAATGTGTACAGCCGACTCTTCAGCTTGTTGACAAGTATATTAATCTGACTAAACATAGCTTATCACAGCGGAGTGAAGTGCAACAGAGTAAAGCAGGTGAAGGCAATAAAATTACAGGCTATTGTTATGAGCTGTATACTTTCAGTTAGCTTTAGTTGTTATTTGTTGCCCAGCACCAGAAATTGCACACATGCAGAGGTGGAAGATTAATGATACAGAAAGGAGACAATACACTGTCAGGGTGAGAGGGAGACACGGACAAAGTAGGTTATGACAGAAGAAGGATAATGGTGGCTCATAACAATATGTAGCCAACAGGTACACATAAATTAGCGTACTAAAAGCAGTCAGTACAACTTAGCTAATGGCTGTATTAGAACCCTTGAAATTAGTCAAGAGTCCTTCTACACATGTGAACATTAGTTCATCAGGGCATGAAGGAATTATTACTTCACAGCATTAAAATAACACAGTTTAGGCACAGTGACAACTTGATGAAGTAGAAGTGGTGAAGAGATAGAGACAGACAGATGCAGGCAGGAATAGCAACAATATGTTTTACAGGACATGCAAGAACATCTATTTGGCATTTTAGTCTTACTTACTAAATCATCATTAATCTGTCATCCTCTGTGCAATAAAGTGCTTCCTATAGGTACAATAAGGGATGCAATAGTGCAATAAGCATGAATACCTAACCAGGATAAGGCTGGCTTAATAAGGCTCCCTGTTGGGGCTGCAATGTTTTTTTTTTAAATGATGTATTGCTGCACTATTCTAATCTTATGTTATGGGAATGTTTTATATGGGGAGAAATATAGATGCTTGCAGTTACATATGTTATAGGAATATGAAATGCCATGAAGTAATAACTTGACATACAGCTGTAATTGAACCCATAACACTATGCAACAACAGCAGACTATGAACAGGGCAATTATTTCAACATGCCACATAGGAACACAAGCTTTAATACATCTAGCAGCCTAAGAACTGTTACATTAACTGTTTCACAGTGCTGTCCTTAGTCTGCCTTTACTCTGTATTCTCATGGTGCAGTAGATTTAAGCTCATATGCATGAACATAACCAAACCACTGCAGATTAATTTGAAATCCTCAGCTTTTGCAATAAGAAGTTGAACAGCATTCACTGTCATTCAGCATCATTGTGCTATACCAACATCCAAGCAAATGCCAAGGACATAAAGTGAAGGCTTCTCCATGGGCCATTTCTGGCCATGTGTTGTGTGTGAATCTATTTTTTGACCACGATAAATGTGTGAAAAATGGGTGAATATGAAAATTGTGAAAATGGGGTTGGCAGGCACAGGGTAGGGCACACCCTTTTTGGGGGGATGATAGAAGAGAATGCTGGGAAAGGTACTTAGGAATGAGAGGGTCAGGTAGGTATGGTAGATTAGAAAGCATGCACAGACATAGCCAACATACAAGAAAGACAGGGATGGTGATGGAGTCAAAAGGTTGGGGGAAACCATGATCAGGGATAGGTAGAGTGGACATCGTGGGTACAAAGTCCAGACTGGGAACAGTGAGAATCTAGTCTTCACCCTCAGAACTGTCATAACTGTCTCCCACGGCAGCTCCTTGGGTCAGTGATAGACATGACATCACCTTTGCAATGTGACACATGACCTTGTGAAATTTGCCAATATGTGCACAGAGACCTCTCTCCATTATATCCTCCACCAGTCATATCAGCTCCTGCCAGGTGACAAAATTGCCACCTTCACTACTACTGCTTCTGGAGGATACCACTGCACCACCAGGTAGGGTAGAGCTATCTGATACAATTGGAGCAATTAGGGCAAGTGTGTTTTGTCTGTGCTGCCATTTGTGGAGGTATAGAGGGCCAAGACACATTGGTTGGTGTACCGCCCCATTTTGTTGATCATTAATTTTTCAGCAGCAAGTTATGCAAATAGCAGATTGTTAACAAATTATAAACCCTCCCCCCAAAAAAGAGATAAAGGGTGGGGAAGACAAACAAAAAAGATAATTAGATACATATCATGTCACATTACTTTATTTTTTTCAATAAATTTTGTTTGGCAATACATAAACAATCATAATAAATTACTATTGTACACCTATACTACATCCATATACTGCATAATGGAAAGGTATTTATGCAACACAAAATAAAAAAGTTGCACTTCTATGATATAAGAAAAAACAGCCTTTATTTCCCTACAGCAGATAGGAAATATGCATTCTAATTTAATCATTGCAATTATCATAATATAATTCTCCCTGACATATTATTGCTGTTACCATTTTATAAATACTTAGCCAGTAATAACAAACAATTGCTATTTCTGGCTATTAAACCCAGACACAGTAAAGCTCTAATTCTCATTGCCTAATGAAAGCAGCCAGGGATATTAAGGAAAACATGCACGCTTGAGATGACAGTTGTGGTTTGCCTGCTCAAGATACTAGTGCTTGAGGAATAAAAATAAAGCTGTGACTTGAATTTGTACCTGAGTCATACTTACCCTGTGCATCACTAAGGTGAGTTAGTCTCTTCTTGTGTACCTCACAGTTTGTGGCTATCTCTTCTGCAGCTTTACAGTACAAAAAGTTACAAAATATAAAAAAAGCATAATGAGTACCTGAGCTGGCTGGCTAGATCAGTATTGCCATATCATAGGCAGATTATGGGTCAGTATACTTACACAAGTGGGGTGTTTTCACAGTCCTAAATTCAGATTGCAATCTGCTTAGGAGGTCCTGGTTGTGCTATGTACATTCACTATAGCGGTGACAACCTTGCTGCCCAGTGCATGGAATGTCTGTTGCACTGGATACAGCACTGGCTAGGCAATTCCAAGCCTAAGCCTTATACTGAGGCCTACTATAATCCCCCCTGCAACAGCCTATTGTCTGTAGCACTTCACAAAGAGTGTCACAAATTTTCTGGACTCCTCAACACCCCACCTTTGTGCTATAAATTTAGCACCATTATCTCCCTTGCCAGCCATGTCTGTAAAAGTCAAACTGAAAAAAATATGTCTGAGCTGGTCCCCAATTCAAATCTCATGGTTAATTGCTTGTGCACAAAGATGCACAGCCTTGCCAACTGTATTTGCACAATTGAAAGCTGATGCGCTTCTTGGCAGATACATTGGCACTACTTGCATCACATAGCAAGAAAGGTGTAAAACATGTTATTGTGCTTTGTCATGTGTGATGCTTAAACTATTGACACATGTCCCAATATTCAACAATGGAATGCTTAATAGCATGTTTTTTACTCCATGCAGTTTGAAAGGAGAAAGAGGATTAATTGTGACATATTGTGATGTTGGGGCTTATACCTCATCTCATACATTATATTAAATGTATATGCTTTCTTGTATTGTGTGCATTCAATTCTAATTCTATTTTTCTTCCCTCTGCTTGTGTGTAAATCTCTTTCTCTATTGTTTTCTATTGTATAAACATTGAATTCCTATCTTGATACACTTTGTAAAAACTATTTTATTTCAATGACTATGAATTGTAAAAAATGTATATTGTTTATTCTGTGGAGCTTTTTCCCCCTGGCCTCTGCTGTAAAAGGGCACTTGTTCGGTCAAACTTTCTCAGTCAACAAATGTCAAATAAATTAATAAAATTGTTGCACCAGCTGCAAGTCAATCTCATGGGATAAAGCATGCAAAAAAGACCCAAGCAGAACTTCCAGGTATGCAAAATGCGTGAATGATTGCTATATCTTTATATGTATATATTTTAGATGTCTGATATATATATATATATATATATATATATATATATATATATATATATATATATATATATATATATATATATATATATATACAGAGAGAGAGAGACATACAGAGATAACTGTGACTCACACTGCAATCGTAGAGAAATAGTAGAGGGTGTTTTGTGGGAGGGATCCAACTGTTCACTACATTTTTGTATGAGAGTATTTTTCATCTGCACTTGGGCTTGCTCGCTTTTTTTTTTTTTTTTTTTTGCATTGTGATACTTAGACAATTCTTTCCATTCCATTCCTTGCATACAAGTGCTTATGGACTGCAGGTTGCCAGCCGACCTGCATATGGTAAGCACATATTTGGTTATTGTTACTACTGTATATAAGGTATATTCAGGTCTATAAGAGATTTAAGTCGGTGTTGCTTTAGCAAATGTTAAAGTTTAACATACCTTTTGTATAAGGTAAATATGTGATCAATTTTATTCTCCCTTTTTCTGTTGTGTTTATTGCTTGTTATCATGAATGATCCTGAGCAAAGCACTGTGGAACTCCTACTACCTGATCTGAGAGTATCTGTAGCCTTTGATGTTGATGGTGGAGATGAGGAGGCACAGTCTGGGGCTGTAGAGGGTGAATCCCCCACCCACATTTTGGACACAGTGAGTATGCTTAAGCATACCCATGACACTGAGACTTCTGATATAGGACAGGTTGAGGACGGCACAGTTGATCAGGCTAGTATGGTTACTCCAGTTGTAGTTGCAGAGCTGGTTACTTCTCCCAGTAGCCATTGTGGTGCCACACAGAATGCCTGGTAAGGGTGTTCCTGGTACTGGTGTATCATTAGGTACTGCCAGATGTATATCTAGAGCCATAGGGGAGGCACAGGCACAGTCCACTAGGGTCTTGGAAGACATATGCATCAACTAAATCATGCATTCTGATGTGAGTGACTCCATGAACCATGTGGATGACTCCTTAGGATGAATGACACACTAGATCAGGCACTGTCTGTAATGGAAAGTCTGTTGGTGGATGGTGGGCATCCATGTAGCTGCTGAGCCACTACATCTTCTAGTGTTAGAAGACGTGGATGTGCAAGATCTCCCTCCTGAAGTGACACTATATCCACTGCTCTGTCAGTGACTGCAATGTCCACATCAAGATGTAGTAAGCCACGGGGTTGTGGTCTTGGACATAGTCATGAGGAGAGTTCATCCAGCAGACATTGCTCACATTTAGATAGTACTCCGACTTCTAGCCAGGGGCGTGGAAGTAACAGTGCAATTCCTGGTAGAGGTGGTTCTCATGGTCAGGAGTGACAATGCAAAACTGAGTACTCTACCATGTATGGTTTACACCTGTCTGAAATGCCAGGATATAATGCTAGCACAGTCCTTGATTGTGTTCATGCAGACACACACAGACACACACACACACACACACACACACACACACACACACACACACACACACACACACACACACACACAGAAAAAAATCAGTTGCCCATACCACTTTACATATGTGCAAAGTATCTAAACAGTACTGTTGACTATTATACATCTGTTGTTACTGGCCCTGAGCACCATATCCCCTGAGAGATACATTTGTTTTTTACTTGCACATTCTTGTCAACCTTGGCTTCCTAACCCACACCCACCATCCTATGTAAATAATGTTGACTGTGCAGTGCCCTTTACACATGTATTTGTGACTCAGGGTTCCATATCAGTAACCGATGCTTGCAGACACTGAAATAAAAATGGCCGGAGGAAAGCAATACAGGGAGTGTGTCACAGCTTCTGTGACACACCCCCTGTATTACTAAAGCACCATATGGCACTTCTGCATCCTGCAGAAGCAGGAAATGTGTGCAAATGCACACATACATATCTCGCAACCGTACAGATTTTCAGAGAATGCCCAGAGTTCTGCCTCATATTTTTGGTCCATTTTTCATAAAATTATGTTTTTCTGGTAAATTAGTGGAAAATCATTAAAGACTGAAGATGGACAATAATGAGCGACATTTGCGTTTTAGACATTATACCCTTCAGAAAGTTCATATCAATACAAAGCCTGTTATTCTATCAGCTTTCTAAGTCGGCAAGAGCAATATTTAAAAATTGTCCCTATTTTTGGGCCTTTGTCCCACTTATGGCTATGTCCAGATTTCTTGTTCTAAGAGGTTGAGAGGTATGCACACATAACGGGATAAATCCTCCAAACATAAATAAGCACAAGCACAGCCACAGAAAAACAAGAAAGTCCATAGAGAACATTTCATGCATTAGCATAAAACATGCACAGAATCCTGAAATCATTGCCATTATGTCACAAATACAGTCCTAAGTAGTTGTCAGAACACCACAATACACACCCATATAACCTAACAAAATAATAATATATCCTTGTTTTTAATGCCCTAAGGAATGTTTAAGTGTAGCTAAGTGGGTGCTTACATTACAGCTTAAACATCCTTTAGGAGCTAAATGAAGATATAAAGGTGAAGCTTCCAAGTCACAATAGTGTAGTAGTTAGAGTTGCAGCTTTACATCTAAGCATTCATGGTTCAAGTCCCAAGAGAGGTGACTTATTTTCACTCATGTGAAAGTAGTGTTAAAATAATTTTAGTAAACTTAAATTATGTAGCAATTATTTTTTTTTGTCAACCAGGGTAGTGTAGTTGT